>NC_074687.1:8214515-8234515 GCF_029448725.1 Salvelinus fontinalis
GGTGAGGGGGGAGGGAGAGGAGGAGGGAGGGAGAGGATGGAGGGGGAGAGGGAGAGGGAGAAGGGAGAGGATGGAGGGAGAGGGGGGAGGGAGTGGTGGAGGGAGGGAGGGAGAGGATGAGGGGGAGGAAAACAACAAGTCACTCTAACTTGGCCTTTTCTCTCTCCCCTCAGACTGGCCGTGGCCGAGTCCCCCCTTATTAGACTGGTCATTAGCTTGACCATGACTAAGAACAGGACTAATTACTACAAATCAGACGCACACCAGACGCCTGGATACTCTCTCAAACTAACTTTACACTGACTTTCTACAGACACATACACTCATTCAAGACATAGATAATAAAGACATGCTGTATTTTTATATTTTATTGTCCATATATGTGCATGGTGTAATGTCATGAGCAGGTCACATCTATATTGTTTTTAAAATATAAATGTAATACTTTTTTTTGAGGGAGGGGGTGATGGGGGGGGGTGGTTAGTGAGGGAAAGGGTCCATGGGATTCTTAAGGGGGGAGGGGAGTATACAACATGTTTTAATAGAGGCTCATTGTTTGTGTGAATAAAGTTGTAACGGCATGATAATCAGGTTGTAACTCCAACCAATTTATCTGGTAATCTGCGGGGGTGTTCACTCTACCATGAAATTGAGCCGTTTGAGTCTCATTTTCCCTGCCTCTCTCTCTCTCTCTCTCTCTCTCTCTCGCGCGCGCTCTCTCTCTCTCTCTCTTTCTCCCTCTCTCTCTCTCTCTCTCTCTCTCTCTCTCTCTCCTGCTCTCTCTCTCTCTCTCTCTCTCTCTCTCTCTCTCTCTCTCTCTCTCTGTCTCTCTCTCTCTCTCTCTCTCTCTCTCTCGCGCTCTCTCTCTCTCTCTCTTCTCCCTCTCTCTCTCTCTCTCTCTCTCTCTCTCTCTCTCTCTCTCTTTCTCTCTCTCTTTCTCTCTCTCTCTCTCTCTCTCTCTCTCTCTCTCTCTCTCTCTCTCTCTCTCTCTCTCTCTGTGTGACCAGACCAGGAGGATCCCTAATGGGAGCGAGGTAGTCGATAGACCCAACAAATGGGGTTACGTATGGAGAAAAACAACAACACAGGGAGAAAACAGACCCGTCTGATTCGCTCAAAGCTGTCTGAAAGCTGTCCGCCTCATGAATATGCTAATCCTAGTTTATCACCAAAACATGCTCATTAATTAATAAGAACAATGACCCTCTTTTAATGACACGGTTGTCACCGTCGGAGACATGCAGAAGGGGCGGAGGGCCTAGGGAGAGGTCAGGGGAAGACTGGCGAGGGAGACAGACCGAGACGGGAATGGGGATTGGGGTTGATTTGAACTGTGACACGTCCTCTTTTACTCTGTGTTGGAAATTGGGGACAATACTTGCCATGACACACAGTGATTGACAGACAGACAAACAGACAGACGGACATATGGGATGTGACAAGTGACGTCTATAGCAAGTTGTCATGGTGCATTGTGTTTTAATAGCTCATATAAGGAATGTTTTCTTCAATATGTCTTCCTGAAGGCCCACAGAAGAATGGCAGTATAGATACAGGGATACTTCCTTCAATATGTCTTCCTGAAGGCCCACAGAAGACAGGCAGTATAGATACAGGGATACTTCCTTCAATATGTCTTCCTGAAGGCCCACAGAAGAATGGCAGTATAGATACAGGGATACTTCCTTCAACTTCCTTAAAACTGCAATCAGAGACATAAAAATGGTATCAACAAGTTCATTTGACATCTGGGGAAGTATATAAAGGGCCTCATGGCCAAAATTTAAAAGTATCCCTTTAACTAGACAATTCAGGATGGGCTTAATGCAGGAACTTGACGTTCATTAGGGATTGATGTGTCTGTAACAAGCAGAAACTACATTTGGAGAGCTGGATGCCAGACAGTGTTCTTTCCCCGCTTACCTCCCTGCCTCGTCCATCCCTCCATCCCTCCTTCCCTCTCAGTCTCAGTAAAGTCGTTCCGCTCGAGCAGTGGCGGTGGGATCATTAACGAGCGGCGATCAGCAGGTTTCAGCCCGCTACCCTATTATGCTGCTAATTGGTGGCGTGAGGGAGACGGCCATGGTATCAAAAGGCAGGAAGCGAAGGGTTGGGGCCAGGGGAAAGAGAGAGAGAGAGAGAGAGCGAGAGACGAAGATAATAGTTTGACAGAGAGAGAGAGAGAGAACGAGGGAGGGAAAAGAGAGATGGAGAGAGGGATTTGTTCTCATTAGTAGAGGGTGTGTCAGCAGCAGATTAGGTTGACAGAGAGGTTTGTATGAGAGGGACTGAGAGGGGACAGGAGGGTCTGAGTGGTGCAGCTCTATTCAGGCCTGTTGAAGGTGATGGACACTGGGACTGTGGGACTGGGTCGTAGCTTCCACATCCCCTACTGAGTACATCGTTCTTAGAACTGTAGAATTATGTCGGTTTTCACACACAAAAAAAACATGAGAAATATATTTAATTTAATCCATGCTTGAAAGAATAACGAAAGGTATTAGCGCAAAGGGCTAAACAAAAAGGGAGCACCATTCATTGCAGACGGAGCACAGACCCCTCACACAGGGCTTTCAAATCAAATCAAGTGTTATTTGTCACATGCGCCCAATACAACTGGCGTAGACTTGAACGTCAAAATGCTTGCTTACGAGTCCTTCTCAGCGATGCAGAGTCTCTAAATAATAATACAAAGATTAAATAGAAACACAAGAGGGAAAAAAATAAAATCCCCAAGAACGGGGGGATATACCAGGGGTGGCTGGAGTCTTTGACAATTTTTCGGGCCTTCCTGAATGGCAGGAACTCAATGTGCAGGGTTATTTAAGGTAGATATGTACATGAAGGCAGGGTAAAGTGACTAGGCATCAGGATAGATAATAATAAGGTATTTGAGGTAGATATGTACATGAAGGCAGGGTAAAGTGACTAGGCATCAGGATAGATAATAATAAGGTATTTGAGGTAGATATGTACATGAAGGCAGGGTAAAGTGACTAGGCATCAGGATAGATAATAATAAGGTATTTGAGGTAGATATGTACGTGAAGGCAGGGTAAAGTGACTAGGCATCAGGATAGATAATAATAAGGTATTTGAGGTAGATATGTACGTGAAGGCAGTGTAAAGTGACTAGACATCAGGATAGATAATAATAAGGTATATGAGGTAGATATGTACATGAAGGCAGGGTAAAGTGACGAGGCATCAGGATAGAAAGTTACACAGACTCTCAATGCAGAGAGTCTGTGTAACCACTTCATTAACGTATAGCTATTTAGCAGTCTTATGGCTTGGGAGTAGAAGCTGTCTCGTAGTCTGTTGCTCTGATACCGTTTGCCAGACGATAGCAGAGTTTACCATCTATTGTTTGCGTGGCTGGAGTCTTTAGTAATTGTTCGGGCCTTCCTCTGACACTTCCTGGTATAGAGGTCTTGGATGGCAGGGAGCCTGGGCCTCCTCGCCACCCTCTGTAGCGATTTGCGGTTGATGGCGGTGCATTTGCCATAGAGAGCGATGATGCAGCCAGTCAAGATGCTCTCGATGGTGCAGCTGTAGAACTTTTTTGAGGATCTGAGGACCCCCATGCCAAATCTTTTCAGCCTCCTGAGCTGAAATGGGAGCTGTTTGCTTTCACAGCTCCCATAAATCCTATTGAGCTAGGGGTTACAGTGGAAACAGTTAATCCGGGATACTTGTGCGTCAGGCCCACTGGGAGGTTGTGTGTGTAAAAAAAACCTCTCTATTGTTTTCTCGTTTGTACTCTCAGGTCACTGGTGAGAACTTGGTCATGTGGATACCTCTAGTAAAATACAGTTACTTTACTTCCTGTAACTGGAAGATTGTCTAAACCCCCCAACCCCCCAC
This sequence comes from Salvelinus fontinalis, assembly GCF_029448725.1. Taxonomy (NCBI): domain Eukaryota; kingdom Metazoa; phylum Chordata; class Actinopteri; order Salmoniformes; family Salmonidae; genus Salvelinus; species Salvelinus fontinalis. The sequence continues at coordinate 8,218,383 of NC_074687.1, forward strand.
CTTGCTCGTCATCACCCCATGCCCACCTCTCTCTCTCTCTCTCTCTCTCTTCTTGCCCTAGGGGGATTTTCTGCAGGCTCATGTATCCTAGTAGGCCTGTGTGCCGGCCCTCTCCACATCCCCCCCTGTTGCGGAGAGAGAACATTACATCTTAATCTCTTTGGCCCGGCTGAGAATGCCGCCGTGAAAGGGCTACATTTTCTGGGTACATGAACCCATTGGGGGTGGATCAACCATATGCTGATTGACATTGTGGGCTGAAAGGTGGACGCGGGTAGTAACAGTTCCCTCTGGACAAACCCCCCCCTGTGGGGATCCCACACCTCGACCAGGGAAGAACAGACGTACGATCTGCTGCTGACACATGGCCAGACATCCCTCCCCTCCCTCCCCCCTTTATAGCATAACATCCCCTCCCCCTGTATAGAATAGCCTCCCCTCCCTGCCCCCTCTATAGCATACCCCCCCCCCCCCCCATTCTATAGCATAACCTCCCTTGGTCTTCTCTGATATGATATGGTCAGACACAGACCATAATATATCCAGACAGTGAGCCCTGGAGACCTTGGAAGCCAAATATGTCTTTATAATTCGTGACTTGCTCTGCGAGCACATCTCGTACATTCACACACGTACAACACGGTATTTAAAAAATGACCATCTGGGAGAAATACACTGACATCAGTATGTGCAGTTTAGCATAAAGGGAAATGTCGTAAAGTCATTACTATTTTTTAACAACACAATTTTTTTTTGTTGTTGTTGTCATAAACATCAACGTTATCCAAAAACACAAGCTAGAACGAGCACATTTTCATTTCACTGGTAGAATCAGGAAGTTTAGACTTCCTGTGTATTCATCTGCTCGTAGTGAACCACAAAGTTCAACATTCATAACAAATGCAGATACCGCCCCGCTAGGTAGATGAGTTGTGCTAACAAACTTGGATGACGGCGTTGTTAGCTTTTGATCAAACGACACACAGTAATCTCAGTAAAAATATTTTATCTGTTTTGTTTTTTCACTAACATTTGTGATCCTGACCATGTGGCACGGTTGTGCTAATTACAAAACAAGCTCGAAAATTAGTTCTCTGTAACGAATCTCGTCTGGTGCAGGAGAAAGGACCAAAATGCAGCGTGGTAAGTGTTCATACTTTTTAATTAAAATTTGAAACACTTGACAAAACAACAAACACAACAAACGAACAGTCCTGAAGTGTGAAACAAACACTAAACAGGAAACAACCACCCACAAACACAGGCGGGAACAGGCTACCTAAATATGATTCTCAATCAGAGACAACGACAGACAGCTGCCTCTGATTGAGAACCATACCAGGGCAAACACACAGAAATACAAAACAAGGACAACATAGAACACCAGACACAGAATGCCCACCCAAACTCACACCCCGACCAACCAAAAATAAAAAAAAGTGTAAAATGCTAACACCACAACCACGTCTTTCCAGGAGAAGTGCAGTACCAGCAAATATTCTGCAAGACCTCCAAACAGTTGATGTTAAAGTTTTTACGAGCCTTACACCACTTCTGGCAGAATCTTATCCAGCTGGCCATACACCGCAGACAGAACAAAGACCATTCGCCAGAAGCACAGAGTCCCAGCTTCCCCAGCCCACCACGCCAAACACCGTTGCCAGTGTACCAGATAAAGGACAGTGTGGAACCACCGTAAAGTAAACACAGATATGTTATATCAATCCACAAAATGCCTTTCTGTATTCACAGAATATATTTATATAAGCTGTACAGTGCTCTGTAGCATCAAACAGACGTTCAACATTCAAATGTTTGTCTGAATCTGAAAATACAGGGGGAGTGTAAACGATTCAATGCTAACTCAATGCTAACTGAGTATGTCTCATGTGTAAAAAACTGTAGCTACGGATTGGTACATCAGATAATATGATTTAAGCAAAGGTTTTTTTTGGTATCCATTACTGGGAGTTACAGGATACTGTAAGATTTTTCAACCAACCTTAGCTTGTCGATACTGTCTTCGTCCTCGATTCGTGTGTCATGCCCTGGCCTTAGTATTCTTTGTTTTCTTTATTATTTTAGTTAGGTCAGGGTGTGACATGGGGAATGTTTGTGTTTGTTGGTTTTGGGTGTTTCTATGGTAAAGGGGTTGTTGGGTGTAGTATATGGGTTTGTGTTGAGTACATGTGTCTAGCGTTGTCTATGTATGTTTAGTTGTCTAGGAGAGTCTATGGTTACCTGAATGAGTTCCCAATTAGAGACAGCTGATTTCGGTTGTCTCTGATTGGGAGCCTTATTTAGGGTAGCCATAGGCTTTCATTTGTTGTGAGTAGTTGTCTATGTCAGAACGTTTGTAGCCTGTTATATGTGCACGACGTTTATTAGCTTCACGATCGTTTGTTGTTTTTGTTAGTTTGTATTAAGTGTTACGTGTTCATTTTTCGTCATCTTTAAAATAAAAGAAGATGGCTTATTTTCCTAAAGCTGCGTTTTGGTCCATCAATCCTCCACACGATCGTGACAGAACTACTCACCATTACAGGACCAAGCGGCATGGAAAGCGGCAACAGGACCCACCTACACAGGATTCGTGGACATGGGAGGAGATACTGGATGGTAAGGGGCCGTGGGCACAACCGGGAGAATATCGCCTTCCTCGTGAAGAGCTGGAGGCAGCTAAAGCCGAGAGGAGGCGATATGAGGAGGCAGCACGGAGACAAGGCTGGAAGCCCGTGAGTACAACCCAAAAATTTCTTGGGGGGGGGCCTTAAAGGGAGTGTGGCGAAGTCAGGTAGGAAACCTGCGCCTACTCCCTGTACTTACCGTGGAGAGCGAGAGTACGGGCAGACACCGTGTTACGCAGTAGAGCGCACGGTGTCTCCTGTACGCGTGCATAGCCCGGTTCGGTACATTTCAGCTCCACGTATCGGCCGGGCTAGACTGAGCGTTGAGCCGTATGTCATGAAGCCGGCCCAACGCATCTGGTCACCAGTGCGTCTCCTCGGGCCGGCGTACATGGCACCAGCCTTACGCATGGTGTCCCCGGTTCGCCTACGTAGGCCGGTGCGGGTTATTCCACCTCCCCGCACTGGTCAGGCGACGGGGAGCATACAACCAGGTAAGGTTGGGCAGGCTCGGCGCTCAAGGGAGCCAGTACGCCTGCACGGTCCGGTATTTCCGGCGCCACCTCCCCGCCCCAACCCAGTACCACCAGTGCCTCCTCCACGCACTAGCTATATGGTGCGTGTCTCCAGCCCTTTACCACCAGTGCCTAAACCACGTACCAAGCCTCCTGTGTGTCCCCAGAGTCCTGTGCGTCCTGTTGCTGCTCCCCGCACTAGCCCTGAGATGCGTGTCCCCAGCCCGGTGCCACCAGTCCCGGCACCACGCACCAGGCCTACAGTGCGTCTCAGCCGGCAGGAGTCTGCCGTCTGCACAGCGATGCCTGAACTGCCCGTCTGCAAAGCGCCATCTGAGCCATCCGTCTCCCCAGCGCCATCTGAGCCATCCGTCTCCCCAGCGCCGTCTGAGCCATCCGTCTGCCATGAGCCTGCAAAGCCGCCCGTCTGCCATGAGCAGCCAGATCCGTCAGCCAGCCATGAGCAGCCAGATCCGTCAGCCAGCCATGAGCAGCCAGATCCGTCAGCCAGCCATGAGCAGCCAGATCCGTCAGCCAGCCATGAGCAGCCAGATCTGTCAGCCAGCCATGAGCAGCCAGATCTGTCAGCCAGCCATGAGCAGCCAGATCCGTCAGCCAGCCATGAGCAGCCAGATCCGTCAGCCAGCCATGAGCAGCCAGATCCGTCAGCCAGCCATGAGCAGCCAGATCCGTCAGCCAGCCATGAGCAGCCAGATCCGTCAGCCAGCCATGAGCAGCCAGATCCGTCAGCCAGCCATGAGCAGCCAGATCCGTCAGCTAGCCATGAGCAGCCAGATCCGTCAGCTAGCCATGAGCAGCCAGATCCGTCAGCCAGCCATGGGCCGTCCCTCAGTCCGGAGCTGCAGTCCCTCAGTCCGGAGCTGCAGTCCCTCAGTCCGGAGCTGCAGTCCCTCAGTCCGGAGCTGCAGTCCCTCAGTCCGGAGCTGCAGTCCCTCAGTCCGGAGCTGCAGTCCCTCAGTCCGGAGCTGCAGTCCCTCAGTCCGGAGCTGCCGTTCCTCAGTCCGGAGCTGCCCCTTATCCTGGTGCTGTCCCTTACCCTGGTGCTGTCCCTTACCCTGGTGCTGCCCCTTAGTTCGGAGCTGCCCCTTACCCTGGTACTGCCCCTTACCCTGGTACTGCCCCTTAGTCCGGAGCTGCCCCTTAGTCCGGAACTGCCCCTTAATGCAGTGGGGTTAATGTGGAGGGGGGTCATTTGGAGGAAGCTAAGGAGGCGGTTAGGGACTGTGGTGACGTGGGGACCACAACCAGAGCCGGAGCCGCCACCGTGGATGGAAGCCCACCCAGACCCTCCCCTAGACTGTGTAATGGTGCGCCCGGAGTTCGCACCTTAAGGGGGGGGGGGTTGTGTCATGCCCTGGCCTTAGTATTCTTTGTTTTCTTTATTATTTTAGTTAGGTCAGGGTGTGACATGGGGAATGTTTGTGTTTTGTTGGTTTTGGGTGTTTCTATGGTAAAGGGGTTGTTGGGTGTAGTATATGGGTTTGTGTTGAGTACATGTGTCTAGCGTTGTCTATGTATGTTTAGTTGTCTAGGAGAGTCTATGGTTACCTGAATGAGTTCCCAATTAGAGACAGCTGATTTCGGTTGTCTCTGATTGGGAGCCTTATTTAGGGTAGCCATAGGCTTTCATTTGTTGTGAGTAGTTGTCTATGTCAGAACGTTTGTAGCCTGTTGTATGTGCACGACGTTTATTAGCTTCACGATCGTTTGTTGTTTTTGTTAGTTTGTATTAAGTGTTACGTGTTTATTTTTCGTCATCTTTAAAATAAAAGAAGATGGCTTATTTTCCTAAAGCTGCGTTTTGGTCCATCAATCCTCCACACGATCGTGACAGAACTACTCACCATTACAGGACCAAGCGGCATGGAAAGCGGCAACAGGACCCACCTACACAGGATTCGTGGACATGGGAGGAGATACTGGATGGTAAGGGGCCGTGGGCACAACCGGGAGAATATCGCCTTCCTCGTGAAGAGCTGGAGGCAGCTAAAGCCGAGAGGAGGCGATATGAGGAGGCAGCACGGAGACAAGGCTGGAAGCCCGTGAGTACAACCCAAAAATTTCTTGGGGGGGGGCCTTAAAGGGAGTGTGGCGAAGTCAGGTAGGAAACCTGCGCCTACTCCCTGTACTTACCGTGGAGAGCGAGAGTACGGGCAGACACCGTGTTACGCAGTAGAGCGCACGGTGTCTCCTGTACGCGTGCATAGCCCGGTTCGGTACATTTCAGCTCCACGTATCGGCCGGGCTAGACTGAGCGTTGAGCCGTATGTCATGAAGCCGGCCCAACGCATCTGGTCACCAGTGCGTCTCCTCGGGCCGGCGTACATGGCACCAGCCTTACGCATGGTGTCCCCGGTTCGCCTACGTAGGCCGGTGCGGGTTATTCCACCTCCCCGCACTGGTCAGGCGACGGGGAGCATACAACCAGGTAAGGTTGGGCAGGCTCGGCGCTCAAGGGAGCCAGTACGCCTGCACGGTCCGGTATTTCCGGCGCCACCTCCCCGCCCCAACCCAGTACCACCAGTGCCTCCTCCACGCACTAGCTATATGGTGCGTGTCTCCAGCCCTTTACCACCAGTGCCTAAACCACGTACCAAGCCTCCTGTGTGTCCCCAGAGTCCTGTGCGTCCTGTTGCTGCTCCCCGCACTAGCCCTGAGATGCGTGTCCCCAGCCCGGTGCCACCAGTCCCGGCACCACGCACCAGGCCTACAGTGCGTCTCAGCCGGCAGGAGTCTGCCGTCTGCACAGCGATGCCTGAACTGCCCGTCTGCAAAGCGCCATCTGAGCCATCCGTCTCCCCAGCGCCATCTGAGCCATCCGTCTCCCCAGCGCCGTCTGAGCCATCCGTCTGCCATGAGCCTGCAAAGCCGCCCGTCTGCCATGAGCAGCCAGATCCGTCAGCCAGCCATGAGCAGCCAGATCCGTCAGCCAGCCATGAGCAGCCAGATCCGTCAGCCAGCCATGAGCAGCCAGATCCGTCAGCCAGCCATGAGCAGCCAGATCTGTCAGCCAGCCATGAGCAGCCAGATCCGTCAGCCAGCCATGAGCAGCCAGATCCGTCAGCCAGCCATGAGCAGCCAGATCCGTCAGCCAGCCATGAGCAGCCAGATCCGTCAGCCAGCCATGAGCAGCCAGATCCGTCAGCCAGCCATGAGCAGCCAGATCCGTCAGCCAGCCATGAGCAGCCAGATCCGTCAGCCAGCCATGAGCAGCCAGATCCGTCAGCTAGCCATGAGCAGCCAGATCCGTCAGCTAGCCATGAGCAGCCAGATCCGTCAGCCAGCCATGGGCCGTCCCTCAGTCCGGAGCTGCAGTCCCTCAGTCCGGAGCTGCAGTCCCTCAGTCCGGAGCTGCAGTCCCTCAGTCCGGAGCTGCAGTCCCTCAGTCCGGAGCTGCAGTCCCTCAGTCCGGAGCTGCAGTCCCTCAGTCCGGAGCTGCAGTCCCTCAGTCCGGAGCTGCAGTCCCTCAGTCCGGAGCTGCAGTCCCTCAGTCCGGAGCTGCCGTTCCTCAGTCCGGAGCTGCCCCTTATCCTGGTGCTGTCCCTTACCCTGGTGCTGTCCCTTACCCTGGTGCTGCCCCTTAGTTCGGAGCTGCCCCTTACCCTGGTACTGCCCCTTACCCTGGTACTGCCCCTTAGTCCGGAGCTGCCCCTTAGTCCGGAACTGCCCCTTAATGCAGTGGGGTTAATGTGGAGGGGGGTCATTTGGAGGAAGCTAAGGAGGCGGTTAGGGACTGTGGTGACGTGGGGACCACAACCAGAGCCGGAGCCGCCACCGTGGATGGAAGCCCACCCAGACCCTCCCCTAGACTGTGTAATGGTGCGCCCGGAGTTCGCACCTTAAGGGGGGGGGGGTTGTGTCATGCCCTGGCCTTAGTATTCTTTGTTTTCTTTATTATTTTAGTTAGGTCAGGGTGTGACATGGGGAATGTTTGTGTTTTGTTGGTTTTGGGTGTTTCTATGGTAAAGGGGTTGTTGGGTGTAGTATATGGGTTTGTGTTGAGTACATGTGTCTAGCGTTGTCTATGTATGTTTAGTTGTCTAGGAGAGTCTATGGTTACCTGAATGAGTTCCCAATTAGAGACAGCTGATTTCGGTTGTCTCTGATTGGGAGCCTTATTTAGGGTAGCCATAGGCTTTCATTTGTTGTGAGTAGTTGTCTATGTCAGAACGTTTGTAGCCTGTTGTATGTGCACGACGTTTATTAGCTTCACGATCGTTTGTTGTTTTTGTTAGTTTGTATTAAGTGTTACGTGTTTATTTTTCGTCATCTTTAAAATAAAAGAAGATGGCTTATTTTCCTAAAGCTGCGTTTTGGTCCATCAATCCTCCACACCAGGGGTGTCAAAGTCAAATGGACGGAGGGCCAAATAAAAAATTTAGCTACAAGCCGAGGGCCGGACTGTTCGAATGTTCATTGAAAAATTTTTAAATGACGCATATAGTCTAGTGAACCTAATTGAACCTACTGAAAACCTAACAAATATATTCCAATATGATCAGATAAATAAAGCAATATTTTCTTATGGCTCTGTCAGTAATCTTTAATTTTCAACAGACACAAAAGACAAATTTCCTTTATATAAAAATCCCCATAACATGAACATTAAATGAAAGAAACCGGTATTCAAGGCACCATCAGTAGCCTATATTTTCTATTTTAGCAAAAGTGGGCTAAATTTACTTCAAAGAAAAAAACAATAATAGCAATTTTCTATCATCCACTCAACTGAAATATTTTTAAAATATAATTGGATTGAAATACAATAAAATAAAGTGCAAAAATCTATTAATCAAAAACAACACTTTGTTTAAGGAGAAGTAACATGCAGTGAAAACAAATATTAAACTTTAACTTTTAAACTTGAACTGAGTAAAAACTCTAAATATGTGATTGCACAGTAATGTTCACTTGTTTGAGGTTGAGGGTGATACTTGGTGGTGTCCCATCTTTTCCACAAGTTCATCAATGTTCGGGGTAAGGCTCTGAGCTGAGGAAATCCTCAGAATTGAGTGGAGGTGTTCAGCAGTAAGTCGACTTCTGTGTGATGTTTTGTTCAGGTTCATCAAAGAACAGTTGTTCACACAGGTATGTGCTGCCAAACATAGACAACGTTTGAGCAGCCTGGATGCGCAGCTGGGGCATTGTGTCGGGGAGGAAACGGGCGAACTCCGCAGCACCCACTGCCGCATATTTTGCCCTCAGTGCATCATTGCATTGGAGGTCAATCAACTCCATTTGGAGGTTTGGTGGTGAGCTTTCCACGTCAACAGCAAATGGGTTACCGAGCAGTTCCAACCTGCTTTTTTGTGCTTCAAAGTCAGCAAATCGGCGTCGAAAGTCAGCGGCAAGCATACCTATTTTATCAGCCAACTGTGCGCTCGGGAACGCACTGGTAGAGAGCTTCTCTTTCATGGTCTGGCAGCTGGGAAAGTGGCTCAAATTTTCTTTCCGCATCTGCGTCTCCCACAGAGTCAGTTTGGTTTTAAATGCCTTCACTGTACTGTACATATCAGAGATGACATGATCCCGACCCTGCAGCTGCAAGTTCATTGCATTCAGATGACTCGTAATGTCACACAGAAAAGCCATTTCACACAGAAACATTTCGTCTCGGAGTTGTGTTGTGTCTTTCCCTTTGCTGTCCAAGAACAGACAAATCTCCTCACGAAGCTCGAAACATCTTTGAAGCACCTTTCCCTGGCTTAGCCATCGCACCTCTGTGTGATAAGGCAAATCACCATGCTCCGCTTCTAACTCCGTCAGAAATGCCTTGAACTGGCGGTGATTCAAACCTTTGGCTCTGATAAAGTTAACTGTGCGCGTGATGATGCTCATTACATGCTCCATTTTCAAGGCTTTACCGCACAACGCTTCCTGGTGTATGATACAATGATAAGCTGTCAGCTCACCTGTCGCGTTTTCCTCTTGCATCTTTTCCCGTATCTTCGCCACCAGTCCGCTCCTGTGTCCACACATCGCAGGTGCTCCGTCGGTTGTCAAACCCACGAGTTTTTCCCAAGTCAGCTCCATCTCATTTACACATCTTGACACCTCTTCATACAAATCATGCCCCGTAGTTGTGCCATGCATAGGACGTAAAGCCAAAAACTCCTCTGTCACGCTTAGGCTGGAGTCCACTCCGCGGATGAAAATTGACAACTGGGCAATGTCAGAAATGTCGGTGCTCTCATCCACAGCCAAGGAATATGCAATGAAATCTTTTCCCTTTTTCACAAGCTGCTCTTTTAGATTGATGGACAACTGGTCTACTCTCTCGGCAATGGTGTTTCTGCTCAGACTCACATTTAAAAAGAGTTGCCTTTTTTCTGGGCAAACTTCGTCACAAACTTTAATCATGCAGTTTTTGATGAAATCCCCCTCCGTAAATGGCCGGGCTGATTTAGCGATCTCTTCTGCCAAAATAAAACTGGCCTTGACAGCAGCCTGGCCTTGTGATTTGGCTTTTTTGAACAGAGCCTGTCGAGATTTGAGGCCTCGTTTTAATTCCTCTGCCTTTTGTAGCCTTTGTTCCATGTCCATATTCTTGTTTTTGTCCGCGTGTTTCGTTTCATAATGTCGTCTCAGATTATACTCTTTCAGTACCGCCACACTTTCTCCACACAGAAGACACACAGGTTTTCCAGCTACCTCCGTGAACATATACTCCGACTCCCACCTTGTTTGAAACCCCCGGTTCTCAGTGTCCACCTTCGGTTTTGCCATTTTTGATGGGTATCTGAAAGTTAATTTTACTGTGATGCTGACGACTGCTGTGCCAATAAATATTGAAATGAAGCAGCCTACTGCTCGGTGCGTCACCGTTGCATTGTGGGAAATGTAGTATTGGTGCGTGTAAAAGATCTGCGGGCTGCCGGCTTGCTGCGGTCTGCGGGCCGGTTCTAATAATAAATCAAGATCATCCCAGGGGCCGTAAAAAACGTTCTCGCGGGCCGGATGTGGCCCGCGGGCCTTGACTCTGACATATGTGCTCCACACGATCGTGACATCGTGGAAGCACGAGTCTCATAAAATATAGGTGTCCAGTTGTAGGGGGGCCATTTAAATTGTAGGGGGGCCATTTAAATTGTAGGGGGGCCATTTAAATTGTAGGGGGGCCATTTAAATTGTAGGGGGGGCATTTAAATTGTAGGGGGGGCCATTTAAATTGTAGGGTGGGCATTTAAATTGTAGGGGGGCCATTTAAATTGTAGGGGGGGGCATTTACATTGTAGGGGGCCATGTAAATTGTTGGGGGGGCATTTAAATTGTAGGGGGGCCATTTAAATTGTAGGGGGCCATTTAAATTGTAGGGGGGGCATTTAAATTGTAGGGTGGGCATTTAAATTGTAGGGGTATTATAATGCTATGACAGATTCTGCAGGAGATCCTGCAAAATTCTGGAAAACCGTTAATTTACTGAAACGGGGGAATTCTGCTGTTTCTCTTCCTAAGCAAATTACCTCAGACTTCTGTATTCTAACGGAAAAAAATGATATTTGTGATGCTTTTAATAAGCATTTCATCTCTGTTGGTTTTTTATTTGAAAGGAAAAGTGGACTTTGTGGTATTGGCCAGTTAGTTGATTTTTCGTCTTGCTTTTCAACCGTTACTCTGAAAAATGGTAACCCTGTTTTTAGTTTCCAGAAAATAACTGAAGCAGAGGTTCTAATTGCCCTGTGTGCCATTGATACTAAGAAATCCATAGGCGCTGACAATTTAGACCCGTACTTACTTAAGTGTGCTGCACCTATTATTGCTGGTTCAGTAACACACATTTTTAATCTAACATTAAGCACAGGAAATATCCCTAAGGTGTGGAAAGCAGCTTTTGTTCTGCCATTACATAAGGGAGGTGACGGTAGTGGTTTGGATAACTATCGACCCATCTCTAGGCTCCCTTGTCTGGTAAAGATTCTAGAATCTATAGTCAACAAACAGTTACAATCTTTTCTTTCTGCTAACAGTATTCTTAGTACCAATCAATCTGGTTTTAGATCTAAACACAGTACCACATCGGCCACTATGCTTGTTGTAAATGATATTGCAAATGCCTTAGACGATAGAAAGCATTGTGCTGCGTTGTTTGTAGATTTGTCAAAAGCTTTTGACACTGTAGACCATGCTATCCTTTTGAGTAAGCTGTCATCTATAGGACTGGGCACTGATGCCTGCCGATGGTTTTATGACTATCTTAAAGATAGAACTCAAGCCGTCATGGTCGATGGGGTCAAGTCTGACCCCTTACAGTTACTTAAAGGGGTCCCTCAGGGTTCAATATTTGGCCCACTATTGTTCTCACTTTATATAAACAGCATTGGTGATGATGTCAGATATTGTAAATTCCATTTAAATGCAGATGACACAGTGATGTACTCTGATGCTATTTTTGATTTTAGGATACTACAGGGGTCTCTTTTACAGCTTAAACTTGTTTTAAACGCTAAGAAAACAAATGTCATGTTTTTTTCTAGGTCTAAACTCTCAGTTAGAAACACGTTTGTAATCACTAGCTTGGATGGTACTCAAATCAATAAGGTCTCTGCATATAAATACTTAGGGGTATGGTTAGATGATAGGCTTTCTTTTAAAAAACATGTTACTGACTTGGGAAAAAAGCTCAAATTCAAGATAGGATTCCTTTACAGAAACAGGGCTTGTCTGTCCTCTGTAAATAGGAAAAAAATTGTGCAGGCTACTTTTATGTCCGTTTTAGATTATGGTGATATTATCTATATGCCTGCATCGGCAAACACATTAAAACCACTGGATGCTATTTACCATTGTGCACTCAGGTTTATCACGGGTGATAGTTACAGAACTCATCACTGTATCCTATATCAACATGTGGGTTGGGTCTCTCTATCTGTGAGGCGAGAGCAACATGCTCTCTTGTTTATTTATAAAGCACTTCTTTTAAAACTACCTCCATATATATCATCATTAATTTCCACAAGATGTACTAATTTTAAAACCAGATCACAGATGTGGATTACATTAGAGACTCCTGCGGTCTCCACAGAGTTGGGTAGGACTGCCTTCAGTTCCTTTGCACCTTATTTATGGAACAAATTGCAGATCCAACTTAAGTTAGACACTCTGGTGTCCCTTGCCCATTTTAAAATGCTTATGGAGGATCAATATGATGTTGTCTGTGATTGTTTCTGTTGAATTGTGTATGTTTTGAAATGTTCTTGTCTGTATGTCTAAAACTGTACATGTCAACATGTTTACACAGGGCACAGCCGTAAAAGAGATCCAGGTCTCAGTCTGTTTTCCCTGTTAAAATAAAGATAAAAAAAAAAGAAAAAAAAAAGGGGGGCCATTTAAATTGTAGGGGGGCATTTACATTGTAGGGGGCCATGTAAATTGCAGGAGGCTATTTAAATTGTAGGGGGGCATTTAAATTGTAGGGGGCCATGTAAATTGCAGGAGGCTATTTAAATTGTAGGGGGGCATTTACATTGTAGGGGGCCATGTAAATTGCAGGAGGCTATTTAAATTGTAGGGGGGCATTTACATTGTAGGGGGCCATGTAAATTGCAGGAGGCCATTTAAATTGTAGGGGGGCATTTAAATTGTAGGGGGCCATGTAAATTGCAGGAGGCTTTTAAATTGTAGGGGGGGCATTTACATTGTAGGGGGCCATGTAAATTGCAGGAGGCTATTTAAATTGTAGGGGGGCATTTACATTGTAGGGGGCCATGTAAATTGCAGGAGGCTATTTAAATTGTAGGGGGGCATTTAAATTGTAGGGGGCCATGTAAATTGCAGGAGGCTATTTAAATTGTAGGGGGGCATTTACATTGTAGGGGGCCATGTAAATTGCAGGAGGCTATTTAAATTGTAGGGGGGCATTTAAATTGTAGGGGGCCATGTAAATTGCAGGAGGCTATTTAAATTGTAGGGGGGCATTTACATCGTAGGGGGGGCATTTAAATTGTAGGGGGCCATTGAAATGTAGAAAATGCTCCGTTATTAGGAATACTACAGTTGAACTGTGCCAGCATAACATGGGCATTAAGGTAGGCTATGCACACACAAGACAAAAAAAGTGTGAAAAAACATGAGGACAACCGGTTTGATGATTACCAAATGAAACCCCTTGAAGCAATACTCACCAAAAAAATGTACCGTTGTTATGGCTTCAAATACATAAAGTAAGTGTTGTGAAAAAATATGTTCTACATGTGCACAGGCACAGAGATTACATTTAGAACAAAGGCTATCCTAATAGAATGAAATGTGGCATAACCCTCAACCTTTGCACAGTGACCAGATTGTAAATAATTGTTATTTACATCTGTTTGGAATCCTATCTTGCGTCGTGCCAATCATTTTGTGAGATTGAAATGCATTCGCTGTCATAATCATAACCAATGTCAACTCTTGACAATTATGTTACATAGCTGGCTAGTAAAATTATTTACAGTTTCTGATATTACACGTTTGCTAACAACTTACAAACGCAAGGCATGGCGCATAGCGAGTTAGCAGGCGCCATGCTAACTAGCTAGCCAACTCCAGTCATGTTTGCTGGTAAAACTAGCTTTAGTTGGCTGATTGTAACGTTGCTGTTTACTAGCCATGTCTACGACTAAAAAGAGGAGAGGTTTTACAATCGAGATTGTAAGAAATACCATTGTAAATAACACAAGCATATTGCTATTACATTGTTATAACTAACTTCTTTCTAAAAAACAGGGTTTCTCACAAGCAGAAACTGAGACACACACACACCAGAGACAGATGGCTGACACAGAACATTCATAAACACTGATAAGGCAGGAAAGGCCTTGAGCAAGAGTGCTTGGGTCTGTATTTCACGGAATAATGAGACACACACATAACCAAGGACTGAGGGCTGACGTAAACCTTTCATAAACACCGATTAGATAGGAACATCTGCGCACACACCTAAATCTCCTGTTTTAGCTGAACATTTGGTAACAAAGAACTTTTGATACAAGACTCAGAAGGATGACGCACAGCTCATCCGGACCAATCTGAGAAGACAACAACCTGTCCAGAACCAACCAAAGGACCAGAACTTCCAGACTCAACCTACTTTCTGTGCTGTATAAAATGACTATGTATTTCTGTTATCTGGGCTCTGTCTGCAGGTTCATTACGAGCTGAATGAACGAGTCCAAGCATGCTTGTATCAGATATCTTTACCTCTGAATAAAACTGCTTTTTATTATACGAATATCCACCCTGTCCAGAGTCTCTACTTCGTCTCAGTTCTCCAGTAAACTTGTGTCATCAACAAGATACAATAAATCTCTGATTGTAAAACCTCTTATCTTTTTAATCGTAGATATGTCCACCGGTAGTTGTTAAGCTAGCTTAGCTGGCTAGCTACCTAAGTTAGCAAAACAAATGTGTGTGGGGTGGGATTTCCCCCACTGTAAAACAGTAGTATGTTGGCCAGCAATAAACCAAATGGGTTTCAGTATATAAACTAAAGTTAGCTAGCTAGGTAGCTTGCATGACAAATAAACGTATCTGCTTTGTATTTGTCAATTGCCCTCGCTGGCATCGGCTTTAGTTGAGCTTCTAGCTAAATCCAACTCTTTGTTTTGAATCCTCTTCGCTAAATTCCGGTTGAAACATTTATGGTTGAATGTCACCAAGTAGGTAAAAGATTGTTACTGTCTGCCTCCCATTAAATTTTTTTTTTGAAAATGCCTTGGGAGCCAGAGCATGAAGCACCACCCCACACGAGTTGTAGTCTTTCAGAGACTGGAAAAAAATCACCTTTGCAATGAATCCGCCGGATAGGAATATCACTGAAAGATGTCCGACCGCTCTATGAAACAAGGACAAACATGTCTCCATGCAAAAAAACATACAGTGTGATCGGTATTACACACACTCTTCGGGAAATGCCACAAAGCAGTAATACATTTTTGTATACATCATTGTAAATAAGAATTTGTTCTTAACTGACTCGCCTAGAGGTTAAATAAAGGTTACATAAAGGTTAAATTAAGGTTAAATGAAGGTAAAATTAAGGTTAAATTAAGGTTAAATTAAGGTTAAATAAATAAAATAAATAGGGTGTATCGTTCATTCAGCCCTCTTCGTGGTCAATTATGTGTGAAACACATTTAACTGACCAGGAGATCCCTCTGACATGATCAAAACAAACCTAGGGTCCCCTCATGGTGAAATTCCCCTTTAAGTTAGCATTCTGCCCTAAGAGACAAAAAAAGATTGAACTTAACAAGGATTTTTTTTTTTTTTGAAACAAGAGATAGATGAAGAGACTCAGAGCCCTGGGCTTACAGAGACGAAGGCCTCATTGAGTACACCAAGCTGTCCATCCACTCCATGGACAGGACTGATTGAAAGGCCAGTGCCTTAAACATATGGGACAGGGATGGACAAAGGGATTATGTCCCTCACCTCTTCTTCTCCCTCTTCTCTCTCTGAGATAATCAACCAGGGGATGAAGTCTACAGACCACTAAGCCTCCTCAAAGTAGCCCAGATACCCTACCCCTCTTTGGGGAGGGAGAGTGAGACAGTTGGGGTCTCCCGGAGAGAGAGAGAGCGAGAGAGAACAACCAAGCGGGATTTACATATTCAACAGAATCAGAGATCAAGCTTCTTAAATCTCCCTCCTCTCTCTTTCTTTCTTGCTCTCTCACTCTGTCTTGAAGCGAGAGAGACTCTTTTTCTCTGAGACACACAAACTGGCTCAACTAGCTCTCACAGTCTCAGGTCAGAATTTGACGTTCATCCATATTTCTCAAAATTCTTTATTTCGACCGTGTTGCAAATGTCAAATTTCGAAGTGTTTAATGTTAAATTTAGGCATTAACTCTGAAATAACTCAGTTAAGGTTTGGGATAGGCTTAAAACAAAAATCTGAAAAACAAATTTCAATCGCTGGATTTTAACGTGCAATCTTTGGAATCAGTGGTAGATACTTACTCCCATCCACCATCCCTGTCTACATAGCT
>NC_074687.1:8247015-8307015 GCF_029448725.1 Salvelinus fontinalis
ACACAAGATCGTGTGTGTTTGTGTGTGTGTGTGTGTGTGTGTGTGTGTGTGTGTGTGTGTGTGTGTGTGTATGTGTGTGTGTGTGTGTGTGTGTGTATGTGTGTGTGTGTGTGTGTGTGTGTGTGCGTGTGCGCGCGTGTGAGCGTGCGTGTGTGAGTGTGTGTGTGTTTGTGCGTCTGGAGTGGGATTCAAGGCTGACAAGCAACATTCCACCACATGTTTCCCAAACTGGTCTTGGGGGTACAGTTGGTGAGGGGTTGTGTGTGTGTGTGTGCACGAGCACATGCAACCTTAGCTGGGGTGTGGGGGGGGGGGGGGGGGGGGGGGGGTGGGGGGGGGGGGGGGGGGGGGGTGGGGGGGGTGGGGTGTCTGTAGCTGTAGCTATGGTGGGGTCCTCTTCAAGGTGCTCCAGGAGTCGAGGACCCCCCCTCCAGTAACACAGGCTTGGCCCTCCAAACTCAAAGGCCCTGTCCCATTCACCCCCTGGTAACCAAGCTGACATATGGAGAAGAAATGGGTGCAGAGTGGGCAGGCAGTAAATTATCAGCTTTAGGAGCCAGGACATTTATTTATTTATATCATTGTGTGAGGGAGGCGAGGGAGGGAGGCGAGGGAGGGAGGTAAAGGAGGATGGGAGGAGAAAAGGGTAGGAGAGGAGGGATGGGGTTGCTGGGTATTAGGGGGGGGGGGGGCATCTTAGGTGGTCAGCAATGACCTCCGCTACCCCTTGTATTCTGTCTCATTCTCCCGCCCCTCACACTTGTCTTGTACCCCGGCTCTCCAGGCCTCCCTGGTAATTAGGCATGAGTCAACCCCCCTCTCCTTCCCCTCAGGGCAGTAAATATTCCCCCCTGTTCGCTGCCCAGGCTCACACAGACATATCCCTCCTTCCCTCCCTGAAGGCATCGTTCACCCATTCTCCCCTTCTTCTCTCCTCTGTTTTGTTTCCTCGTCTCTATCCATCAATCTTCCCATTAACCCACTATGCTAGGGAAAACCTGAGGGAACGCCTCTTGTACACCCGCCCCTAAACCCCCCCCCCCCCCCCCTCTGTGGAGGAGAGGGAGAGAGGGGGAGGAGGCAGCAGGGGTGAGGCATAGAGGAAAGGGAGAGAGGGATAGAGGGGGAGACATGGGTGAGGCGTTTAGGAGAACGAGAGAGAGGGAGGCAGGGGTGAGGCGTGGAGGAGAACGAGAGAGAGGGAGGGAGGCAGGGGTGAGGCGTGGAGGAGAACGAGAGAGAGGGAGGCAGGGGTGAGGCGTGGAGGAGAGTGAGAGAGAGAGGGAGGCAGGGGTGAGGCGTGGAGGAGAACGAGAGAGAGGGAGGGAGGCAGGGGTGAGGCGTGGAGGAGAACGAGAGAGAGAGGGAGGCAGGGGTGAGGCGTGGAGGAGAACGAGAGAGAGGGAGGCAGGGGTGAGGCGTGGAGGAGAACGAGAGAGAGGGAGGCATGGGTGAGGCGTGGAGGAGAACGAGAGAGAGGGAGGCAGGGGTGAGGCGTGGAGGAGAACGAGAGAGAGAGGGAGGCAGGGGTGAGGCGTGGAGGAGAACGAGAGAGAGGGAGGCAGGGGTGAGGCGTGGAGAGGAGCGAGTGAGAGGGAGGGAGGCAGGGGTGAGGTGTGGAGAGGAGCGAGTGAGAGGGAGGGAGGCAGGGGCGAGGCGTGGAGAGGAGCGAGTGAGAGGGAGGGAGGCAGGGGCGAGGCGTGGAGAAGAGCGAGTGAGAGGGAGGGAGGCAGGGGTGAGGCGTGGAGGAGAGGGAGGGGGGTATTAGGGACACTCTGGGTGGTATGGTGCGTGTGAGGGGTGGACACAATGCCCCAGTGTTCAGGCAGGCACACAGGACCTTGTTTTACAACAGGGGAGGGGACGCCATCAATGCCCCGATGATGTGAACCACCCTGAGCCCATTCACAGTGACAAGCAGCCCCTCTAACTACCCCCCTCCTCTGTCTCCTTCTCCTCCTCCTCTCCTAACCCTCGCTCTCGCTCTCTCTTGCAACTCTCTCTCTCTCTCTCTCTCTCTCTCTCTCTCTCTCTCTCTCTCTCTCTCTCTCTCTCTCTCTCTCTCTGTGTCTCTCTCTCTCTCTCTATCTCTCTCTCTCTGTCTCTCTCTCTCTCTCTCTCTCTCTCTCTCTCTCTCTCTCTCTCGCAACTCTACCCCCTTCTTGACCCCCTTCTTGACCCAACACTGTGGGACAGAGCAGGAGAGAGACACACCAAAATCCCCCCCCCCCCCCACACACAAACACACACAGTCACACCCTTGTTGGTGGCCTTTCTTTCTCCTCCCTAATGAAGCCCCCCCCCCACCTCCTCAACAGGAGATCAATGTGTATTAATTCAATTAAATCAGTCTGTGTTTTTCTTGTCTTCGTCTTCTCAGCCTTTTCTTGTCTTCTTCTTCTCCTCAAAGACCCAAAATGGCTTGATGACAACGTAATTGCCAAAGTTTTGAATGAGGGCTACGCCTGAGTTGCTAGGGGGGCCAATGAGGGCTACCCCGAGTTGCTAGGGGGCCAATGAGGGCTACGGCTTAGTTGCTAGGGGGCCAATGAGGGCTAGGGCTTAGTTGCTAGGGGGCCAATGAGGGCTACGCCTGAGTTGCTAGGGGGCCAATGAGGGCTACGCCGAGTTGCTAGGGGGCCAATGAGGGCTACGCCTGAGTTGCTAGGGGGCCAATGAGGACTACCCTGAGTTGCTAGGGGGCCAATGAGGGCTACCCTGAGTTGCTAGGGGGCCAATGAGGGCTACGCCTGAGTTGCTAGGGGGCCAATGAGGGCTACCCTGAGTTGCTAGGGGGCCAATGAGGGCTACGCCTGAGTTGCTAGGGGGCCAATGAGGGCTACCCCGAGTTGCTAGGGGGCCAATGAGGGCTAGGCCTGAGTTGCTAGGGGGCCAATGAGGGCTACCCCGAGTTGCTAGGGGGCCAATGAGGGCTAGGCCTGAGTTGCTAGGGGGCCAATGAGGGCTACCCCGAGTTGCTAGGGGGCCAATGAGGGCTACCCTGAGTTGCTAGGGGGCCAATGAGGTCTACCCCGAGTTGCTAGGGGGCCAATGAGGGCTACCCTGAGTTGCTAGGGGGCCAATGAGGGCTACCCCGAGTTGCTAGGGGGCCAATGAGGGCTACGACTGAGTTGCTAGGGAGCCAATGAGGGCTACCCTGAGTTGCTAGGAGGCCAATGAGGGCTACCCTGAGTTGCTTGGAGGCCAATGAGGGCTACCCTGAGTTGCTTGGAGGCCAATGAGGGCTACCCTGAGTTGCTTGGAGGCCAATGAAGACTACCCACGAGTTGCTAGGAGGCCAATGAGGACTACCCACGAGTTGCTAGGGGCCAATGAGGACTACCCACGAGTTGCTAGGGGGGGTGGCCAATGAGTGCTACGCCTGACTTGCTAGAGGGGCCAATGAGGGCTACGCCTGAGTTGCTTGGGGGGCCAATGAGGGCTACGCCTGAGTTGCTTGGGGGGCCAATGAGGACTACCCCCGAGTTGCTAGGGAGGCCAATGAGGGCTACGCCTGAGTTGCTTGGGGGGCCAATGAGGGCTACGCCTGAGTTGCTATGAACCAATGAGGGCTACCCTGAGTTGCTAGGACCCAATGAGGGCTACTGCGAGTTGCTAGGACCCAATGAGGGCTACCCCGAGTTGCTAGGAACCAATGAGGGCTACCCCGAGTTGCTAGGCACCAATGAGACCTACCCCAAGTTGCTTAAAGCCAATGAGGGATACCCCCGAGTTCCTAGGCACCAATGAGGGCTACCCCGAGTTGCTAGGCACCAATGAGGGCTTCCCTGAGTTGCTAGGTACCAATGCGGGCTACCCCTAGTTGCTAGGAGCCCATTAATACCCCCAGCACACCCAGCATGTCCCATTAGAGTTGCTGCTCTTTCTCCTGTACACTTCAACCTCTTCTACCTCTTCTTCACCTCTTCTCCCTCTTCTACCTCTTCTTCTTCTACCTCTTTTTTTACCTCTTCCTCCTCTTCTACCTCGTCTCCCTCGTCTGCCTCGCCTGCCTTTTCTACCTCGTCTACACACTCTTCTACCTTGTCTACCTCTTCTACCTCATCTACGTCTTCTACCTTGTCTACCTCCTCTACCTCATCTACCTCTTCTACCTTGTCTACCTCTTCTACCTCGTCTACTTCTTCTACCTCGTCTACCTCTTCTACCTCGTCTACATACTATTCTACCTTTTCTACCACTTCTACCTCGTCCACATACTGTTCTACCTTTTCTACCTCTTCTACCTCGTCTACCTCTTCTTCCTTGTCTACCTCTTCTACCTTGTCTAAATACTATTCTACCTTTTCTACCACTTCTACTTCGTCTACATACTGTTCTACCTCTTCTACCTCCTCTTCTACCTCATCTATCTCTTCTTCTAGCAATTTTTCTACCTATTCTACCTCGTCTACCTCTTCTTCCTTGTCTGCCTATTCTACCTCGTCTACCTCTTCTTCCTTGTCTACCTCTTCTACCTCGTCTACATACTGTTCTACCTCTTCTACCTCCTCATCTATCTCTTCTTCTAGCAATTCTTCTACCTCTTCCACTCTCAACATCAGTAACATGTCCCCAGGTGTCTGCTCACACCATTCATATTTTACACCCAGTCTGCTGCCACTTGTTGACTGACAGTGAGCAGTCCTTTAGTGACCTGTTCTCTCCTGCTGTTCTCTCCTGCTGTTTCTCCTCTGTTCGTCAACTAGAGGGCCGCTGTACTTTTCCCTGAGCTCAACCCGATACCCAGCTGAACACCCTCCGCTATCCACAAGGCATGATGGAAATCTGATACAGTCAACCTGTCATAGCTGTCGCTTTCCTCATCCTCAGATGAGGTGAGGAGAGAAGGATCTTCTGACCAAAATGCGGAGTCTGGGAAATATGCCATCTTTATTTTATAACGAACACCGATGACAACGAAAACAAACACTTTCAAAACTTACAAAATAACAAACGACGTAGAACGGAACCTGAACATAAACTCACATAACAAACGTAAACTCACGGACAGGAACGTTACATCGAAACACACGAACAGCCAAACAGTCCCGTAAGTGAAACACATCGACAACGACGAAGACATCACAGGAGACAATCACCCACAAACACACAGTGATAATGCCCTACCTAAATATGACTCTTGATTAGAGGAAAATGCAAACCACCTGCCTCTAATCAAGAGCCATACCAGGCAAACCGAAACCAACATAGAAACAGATAACATAGACTGCCCACCCATAACACATGCCCTGACCAAAAACACATAAAAACTAACATAAATAGGTCAGGACTGTTACACAACCTCTGAAACATTACAGTAACCAATGAAATCACTCTGCACGGTTCTAGACAAAAGGCAATGGGACACATTTTAGATAGCACTTTAAAAATGTCTGTAAAGTACTACAGGAACTGTTTTCTACATCACGAAATGAAACTAGTAGCATCTAAATCTATATGTAATACACATTTCTTCCCCTGCTTATTCTTCAAGTAACTTTTTCTGGAGTCTTTAGAAAACAGATGATTGACAACATGATGAAGAGTTACAACGTGATGAAGAGTTACAACGTGATGAAGAGTTACAACGTGATGAAGAGTTTACAACATGATGAAGAGTTTACAACATGATGAAGAGTTACAGCGTGATGAAGAGTTACAGCGTGATGAAGAGTTTACAACGTGATGAAGAGTTTACAACGTGATGAAGAGTTACAAACATGATGAAGAGTTTACAACGTGATGAAGAGTTACAACGTGATGAAGAGTTACAACGTGATGAAGAGTTGTACAATATGATGAAGAGTTACAACGTGGTGAAGAGTTGTACAACGTGATGAAGAGTTACAATATGATGAAGAGTTACAACGTGATGAAGAGTTACAACGTGATGAAGAGTTACAATGTGATGAAGAGTTGTACAACGTGATGAAGAGTTTACCACGTGATGAAGAGTTGTACAACGTGATGAAGAGTTACAACATGAGGAAGAGTTACAATGTGATGAAGAGTTACAATGTGATGAAGAGTTACAATGTGATGAAGAGTTACAACATGATGAAGAGTTACAACGTGATGAAGAGTTACAACATGATGAAGAGTTACAACGTGATGAAGAGTTACAACATGATGAAGAGTTACAACGTGATGAAGAGTTACAACGTGATGAAGAGTTTACAACGTGATGAAGAGTTACAACGTGATGAAGAGTTACAACATGATGAAGAGTTACAACGTGATGAAGAGTTTACAACGTGATGAAGAGTTACAACGTGATGAAGAGTTACAACGTGATGAAGAGTTACAATGTGATGAAGAGTTACAATGTGATGAAGAGTTACAATGTGATGAAGAGTTACAATATGATGAAGAGTTACAATATGATGAAAGCAACACATTAAACCACGTATCAAACCGGATAGTTAATGTTCCTAGGATAATATCTAATATGAGAATCAGTGACCGCGTGCGCGTAAGTGGAAAGTATTGCCCCAATGCAGTATTATAGGGTATTATAACCCACAGAATTATTGGTGTGTGTGTGTGTGTGTGTGTGTGTGGTGACTGTATGTGTGTGTGGTGACTGTATGTGTGTGTGTGTGCAACAGTTTAACTTTAAACCGTCCCCTCGCCCCGACCTCGGGCGCGAACCAGGGACCCTCTGCACACATCAACAACAGTCACCCACGAAGCATCGTTACCCATCGCGCCACAAAAGCCGCGGCCCTTGCAGAGCAAGGGGCAACACTACTTCTAGGTTTCAGAGCAAGTGACGTAACTGATTGAAACGCTACTAGCGCGTACCCGCTAACTAGCTAGCCATTTCACATCCGTTACATGTGTGTGGTGACTGTATGTGTGTGTGTGTGTGTGTGGTGACTGTATGTGTGTGTGTGTGGTGACTGTATGTGTGTGTGTGTGTGGTGACTTTATGTGTGTGTGTTTGTGGTGACTGTATGTGTGTGTGTGGTGACTGTATGTGTGTGTGTGTGTGGTGACTTTATGTGTGTGTGTTTGTGGTGAATGTATGTGTGTGTGTGGTGACTGTATGTGTGTGTGTTTGTGGTGACTGTATGTATGTGTGTGGTGACTGTATGTATGTGTGTGTGTGTGGTGACTGTATGTGTGTGTGTGTGTGGTGACTTTATGTGTGTGTGTCTGTGGTGACTGTATGTGTGTTTGTGGTGACTGTATGTGTGTGTGTGGTGACTGTATGTGTGTGTGTGTGTGGTGACTTTATGTGTGTTTGTCTGTGGTGACTGTATGTGTGTGTGTGTGTGGTGACTTTATGTGTGTGTGTCTGTGGTGACTGTATGTGTGTTTGTGGTGACTGTATGTGTGTGTGTGGTGACTGTATGTGTGTGTGTGGTGACTGTGTGTGTGGTTAGAGGAGGGATGGTAATAAACGTGTGCGCCCCCTCGTTAGGTGCAACGAGGCTGTGTGGGTTTGTCTGTCTGTGTGGGGAGGGGCGTAGTGGAGCGAGAGTGGAGGAATTTTACACCCCCTCTCTATATGATGCTAATAACCACAGAATGGGACAGGCTTGGTTCTCTCTATATGATGCTAATAACCACAGAATGGGACAGGCTTGGTTCTCTCTATATGATGCTAATAACCCCAGAACGGGACAGGCTTGGTTCTCTCTATATGATGCTAATAACCCCAGAACGGGACAGGCTTGGTTCTCTCTATATGATGCTAATAACCACAGAACGGGACAGGCTTGGTTTTCTCCATATGATGCTAATAACCACAGAATGGGACAGGCTTGTTTCTCTCTATATGATGCTAATAACCACAGAATGGGACAGGCTTGTTTCTCTCTATATGATGCTAATAACCCCAGAACGGGACAGGCTTGGTTTTCTCCATATGATGCTAATAACCCCAGAACGGGACAGGCTTGGTTTTCTCCATATGATGCTAATAACCCCAGAACGGGACAGGCTTGGTTTTCTCTATATGATGCTAATAACCACAGAACGGGACAGGCTTGTTTCTCTCTATATGATGCTAATAACCACAGAATGGGACAGGCTTGGTTTTCTCTATATGATGCTAATAACCCCAGAATGGGACAGGCTTGGTTCTCTCTATATGATGCTAATAACCACAGAATGGGACAGGCTTGGTTCTCTCTATATGATGCTAATAACCCCAGAACGGGACAGGCTTGGTTTTCTCTATATGATGCTAATAACCCCAGAATGGGACAGGCTTGTTTCTCTCTATATGATGCTAATAACCCCAGAACGGGACAGGCTTGGTTCTCTCCATATGATGCTAATAACCACAGAATGGGACAGGCTTGGTTCTCTCCATATGATGCTAATAACCACAGAACGGGACAGGCTTGGTTTTCTCCATATGATGCTAATAACCCCAGAACGGGACAGGCTTGGTTCTCTCCATATGATGCTAATAACCACAGAATGGGACAGGCTTGGTTCTCTCTATATGATGCTAATAACCACAGAACGGGACAGGCTTGGTTCTCTCTATATGATGCTAATAACCCCAGAATGGGACAGGCTTGGTTCTCTCCATATGATGCTAATAACCCCAGAATGGGACAGGCTTGGTTCTCTCTAAATGATGCTAATAACCCCAGAATGGGACAGGCTTGGTTCTCTCCATATGATGCTAATAACCCCAGAACGGGACAGGCTTGGTTCTCTCCATATGATGCTAATAACCACAGAATGGGACAGGCTTGGTTCTCTCTATATGATGCTAATAACCCCAGAATGGGACAGGCTTGGTTCTCTCTATATGATGCTAATAACCCCAGAATGGGACAGGCTTGGTTCTCTCTATATGATGCTAATAACCCCAGAATGGGACAGGCTTGGTTTTCTCCATATGATGCTAATAACCACAGAATGGGACAGGCTTGGTTCTCTCTAAATGATGCTAATAACCCCAGAATGGGACAGGCTTGGTTCTCTCCATATGATGCTAATAACCACAGAATGGGACAGGCTTGGTTCTCTCTATATGATGCTAATAACCCCAGAATGGGACAGGCTTGGTTCTCTCTATATGATGCTAATAACCCCAGAATGGGACAGGCTTGTTTCTCTCTATATGATGCTAATAACCCCAGAACGGGACAGGCTTGGTTGTCTCCATATGATGCTAATAACCCCAGAACGGGACAGGCTTGGTTCTCTCTATATAATGCTAATAACCACAGAATGGGACAGGCTTGTTTCTCTCTATATGATGCTAATAACCCCAGAATGGGACAGGCTTGTTTCTCTCTATATGATGCTAATAACCACAGAACGGGACAGGCTTGGTTCTCTCTATATGATGCTAATAACCCCAGAACGGGACAGGCTTGGTTCTCTCTATATGATGCTAATAACCCCAGAATGGGACAGGCTTGGTTCTCTCTATATGATGCTAATAACCCCAGAACGGGACAGGCTTGGTTCTCTCTATATGATGCTAATAACCCCAGAATGGGACAGGCTTGGTTCTCTCTATATGATGCTAATAACCACAGAATGGGACAGGCTTGGTTTTCTCCATATGATGCTAATAACCCCAGAACGGGACAGGCTTGGTTTTCTCTATATGATGCTAATAACCACAGAATGGGACAGGCTTGTTTCTCTCTATATGATGCTAATAACCACAGAACGGGACAGGCTTGTTTCTCTCTATATGATGCTAATAACCCCAGAATGGGACAGGCTTGGTTCTCTCTATATGATGCTAATAACCACAGAATGGGACAGGCTTGGTTTTCTCTATATGATGCTAATAACCACAGAACGGGACAGGCTTGGTTTTCTCTATATGATGCTAATAACCACAGAATGGGACAGGCTTGGTTTTCTCTATATGATGCTAATAACCACAGAATGGGACAGGCTTGGTTCTCTCTATATGATGCTAATAACCCCAGAACGGGACAGGCTTGGTTCTTCCCATGGTGGAGCTGCTCTATGTGAACTCCATTGCCTGCTATTGTTTCTCCTAGTTCTGTCTGTTGTTGAGTGAATGCCGCTACGTTATAAGGACGGGCGATTCCTGGTCATTATTCTCCTTTAACTCTAAAACGGCTAAAGCAGTCATTTTGATCGCTCATGATTGTTATCATTTTATTTCTCTTGCATTTTTTTAAGTCATGCCCCCCCCCCCCTCCCCCCCCCCCCCCCACACACACACACACACACACACACACACACACTGTCAATTTTCCTAAATAAGTCTATTAACACACTGTCAGTGTATGAATGTTAATATCACCAACGGTTACGCAGCATCGTAAGACAGTAAGGAGAGGGTTAAATAGAATTAGGAATTAGATAGGATCTCAAAAGTTATATCGCTGTCATTCAACTTAGTCAGGGGGGGGGGTGGAATTCATCGCTACTCTCAGGAATAGAAAGTATTCTACTGTGATGGACACACGATTTTCAACAACAACAAAAAAATCTGTGGGAAATATCAAAATTATAAAGTGGTTCACTTTTCACTTTATATTAATCTGGAATTGAAACTTTAGTTACATTGCTAATAATAATAATATGTACGTTACAGTGTAGCTCTGTGGGTACACAGACTGACTGTTCTCTATGTGTTTACAGTAACACTGTATCAGACTGACTGTTCTCTATGTGTTTACAGTAACACTGTATCAGACTGACTGTTCTCTATGTGTTTACAGTAACAGTGTATCAGACTGACTGTTCTCTATGTGTTTACAGTAACAGTGTATCAGACTGACTGTTCTCTATGTGTTTACAGTAACACTGTACTGGGATGACTGTATGTTTACAATAACAGTGTACTAGGATGACTGTATGTTTACAGTACCAGTGTACCAGGCTGACTGTTCTCTATGTGTTTACAGTAACAGTGTATCAAGCAGACTGTTCTCTGCGTGTTTACAGTAACAGTGTACCAGGCTGACTGTTCTCTATGTGTTTACAGTAACAGTGTATCAGACTGACTGTTCTCTATGTGTTTACAGTAACACTGTACTGGGATGACTGTATGTTTACAATAACAGTGTACTAGGCTGACTGTTCTCTATGTGTTTACAGTAACAGTGTATCAAGCAGACTGTTCTCTGCGTGTTTACAGTAACAGTGTACCAGGCTGACTGTTCTCTATGTGTTTACAGTAACAGTGTACTAGGATGACTATATGTTTACAATAACAGTGTACTAGGCTGACTGTATGTTTACAGTAATAGTGTACCCGGCTGACTGTTCTCTATGTGATTACAGTAACAGTGTACTAGGATGACTGTTCCTTGTGTGTACCATGTGTATGTGTTTATTTGTTGTTCTTGTAAGTTGATGCCAAAGAAAAATGTCCAATAAAGTTATATCCTATTTTATTCTATATAAATGTTTCAAGTAATGCACAATTTCAAAGATCTTGCTAAAAAAACGCACAATGGGAGAAAGCTGTTTAAATCTTCTAGAGAGATGGGACTGTTAAATAATGAATTTGTTTGCAAATTGGAATATAGAACTTGTATTTAACAATGAATACCTAGGCTGAAATTACACTAATCTGCCTATGTAGCTAACTTAATTAAAGTACACCTAAGTAGATAGTTTGCTTGTAGCTGCTCTTGAAACAAAGTGGGTTCAGATAAGGTTTAATATATTTCACGTCATCTCGATGAGTACTTGAACGGGGTGTCTCTTTTATATACCGATATGTCCCTTCAAATCTCCTATATAAACGATCACTCCCGCTGTCACTCAAAGATAACGGACATCCCTCGTCATACAAATGGAATGCTTCTTTGTTCACACTAGATTTTGGTCACACATGTACGACCCGGAATAAGGCCTGGTCTCAGTACAGTATGTATAGATAGCAGGTCAGGTCTCAGTACAGTATGTATAGATAGCAGCAGGTCTCAGTACAGTATGTATAGATAGCAGGTCTGGTCTCAGTACAGTATGTATAGATAGCAGCAGGTCTCAGTACAGCATGTATAGATAGCAGCAGGTCTCAGTTCAGTATGTATAGATAGCAGCAGGTCTCAGTACAGTATGTATAGATAGCAGCAGGTCTCAGTACAGTATGTATAGATAGCAGCAGGTCTCAGTACAGTATGTATAGATAGCAGGTCTGGTCTCAGTACAGTATGTATAGATAGCAGCAGGTCTCAGTACAGTATGTATAGATAGCAGGTCAGGTCTCAGTACAGTATGTATAGATAGCAGGTCAGGTCTCAGTACAGTATGTATAGATAGCAGCAGGTCTCAGTACAGTATGTATAGATAGCAGCAGGTCTCAGTACAGTATGTATAGATAGCAGCAGGTCTCAGTACAGTATGTATAGATAGCAGCAGGTCTCAGTTCAGTATGTATAGATAGCAGCAGGTCTCAGTACAGTATGTATAGATAGCAGGTCAGGTCTCAGTACAGTATGTATAGATAGCAGCAGGTCTCAGTACAGTATGTATAGATAGCAGGTCTGGTCTCAGTACAGTATGTATAGATAGCAGCAGGTCTCAGTACAGTATGTATAGATAGCAGGTCAGGTCTCAGTACAGTATGTATAGATAGCAGCAGGTATAACTTTGATATAAAAAACCAAGCCCCGCAATAAATGTATTTCATATAAATCATGATGTATCAAAGTTATTACAGTATGTATAGATAGCAGCAGGTCTCAGTACAGTATGTATAGATAGCAGCAGGTCTCAGTACAGTATGTATAGATAGCAGCAGGTCTCAGTACAGTATGTATAGATAGCAGGTCTGGTCTCAGTACAGTATGTATAGATAGCAGCAGGTCTCAGTACAGTATGTGTAGATAGCAGCAGGTCTCAGTACAGTATGTGTAGATAGAAGCAGGTCTCAGTAGGATATGGAAAGATATTTTCTTTCTTTGGCTAGAACAAGCATCTGGAGCTCCTATAGCGTGTGAATGCAGGCGTGAATATATTCATCGCCATGCTGTTGTTTAAATCTGTGAGTGTAAAGCCCTTGTACCCCATGCCACCCCCCCACACCCCCCCACACCCCCCTGCCTGCCCCCTACCCCCCCACCCCCCACACCCCCCTGCCTGCCCCCCCCCCCTCCTCCTCCCCACCCCCCACGCCCCCCTGCCTGACCCCAGAGGATCACAGAACAGGTTGTCGAAACATTTGTAACATTTGGCGAAAGCAAATCTCAGGCTGCTGTTATAGAGGAGCGGACACCTCTAAAAACAAATCCCTCTGCGCCCCTCAAACACCCCAATCCCCTTCCCAGACCCCCTTTCTTTACCCCCTCACACACACCTCGCAGCGAACCAACCACAACCCCCTTTCTCTTTTCCCAGCCAGATGGGTCCGCTGGAATAATGGCTAAAGCCCAATGAGTTCCATTCAATTTGTCCTGCCGTCTAAAGGAGCTTGTAAGCTTTCCATTTGCAGTTGTGTTATAGTAGCCATGGGAGGCTCTGTGGTGTTAGGACTTAATTACCTCCTAATAGCTGTAGGGATAAAGCCCCCCCTAGCCCAGTCCGTACACCCCAACAGCCCACTCTCAGTCCCCAGACCGTATACCCCAACACCCCAACACCCCCTCTCAGTCCCCAGCCCGTAAACCCCAAGACCCCAACATCCCCCTCTCAGTCCCCAGCCCGTATACCCCAACACCCACTCTCAGTCCCCAGCCCGTAAACCCCAACACCCCAACATCCCCCTCTCAGTCCCCAGCCCGTATACCCCAACACCCCCCTCTCAGTCCCCAGCCCGTATACCCCAACATCGCCCTCTCAGTACCCAGCCTGTATACCCCAACACACCAACATCCCCCTCTCAGTCCCCAGCCCGTATACCCCAACACCCCAACATCCCCCTCTCAGTCCCCAGCCTGTATACCCCAACATCCCCCTCTCAGTCCCCAGCCCGTATACCCCAACACCCCAACATCCCCATCTCAGTCCCCAGCCCGTATACCCCAACACCCCAACATCCCCCTCTCAGTCCCCAGCCCGTATACCCCAACACCCCAACACCCCCTCTCAGTCCCCAGCCCGTAAACCCCAACACCCCAACATCCCCCTCTCAGTCCCCAGCCCGTATACCCCAACACCCCAACATCCCACTCTCAGTCCCCAGCCCGTATACCCGAACACCCCCCTCTCAGTCCCCAGCCCGTAAACCCCAACACCCCAACATCCCCCTCTCAGTCCCCAGCCCGTATACCCCAACATCCCCCTCTCAGTCCCCAGCCCGTATACCCCAACATCCCAACATCCCCCTCTCAGTCCCCAGCCCGTAAACCCCAACACCCCAACAGCCCCCTCTCAGTCCCCAGCCCGTATACCCCAACACCCCAACATCCCCCTCTCAGTCCCCAGCCCGTATACCCCAACACCCCAACATCCCCCTCTCAGTCCCCAGCCCGTATACCCCAACATCCCCCTCTCAGTCCCCAGCCCGTAAACCCCAACACCCCACTCTCAGTCCCCAGCCCGTATACCCCAACACCCCAACATCCCCCTCTCAGTCTCCAGCCCGTAAACCCCAACACTCCAACATCCCACTCTCAGTCCCCAGCCCGTATACCCCAATACCCCCCTCTCAGTCCCCAGCCCGTATACCCCAACACCCCAACATCACCCTCTCAGTCCCCAGCCCGTATACAATAAAACACCCCAACATCCCCCTCTCAGTCCCCAGCCCGTATACCCCAACACCCCAACATCCCCCTCTCAGTCCCCAGCCCGTATACAATAAAACACCCCAACATCCCCCTCTCAGTCCCCAGCCCGTATACCCCAACACCCCAACATCCCACTCTCAGTCCCCAGCCCGTATACCCCAACACCCCAACATCCCCCTCTCAGTCCCCAGCCCGTATACCCCAACACCCCAACATCCCCCTCTCAGTCCCCAGCCCGTAAACCCCAACACCCCCCTCTCAGTCCCCAGCCCGTATACCCCAACACCCCAACATCCCCCTCTCAGTCCCCAGCCCGTATACCCCAACACCCCAACATCCCCCTCTCAGTCCCCAGCCCATATACACCAACACCGCAACATCCCCCTCTCAGTCCCCAGCCCGTATACCCCAACACCCCAACACCCCCCTCTCAGTCCCCAGCCCGTAAACCCCAACACCCCAACATCCCCCTCTCAGTCCCCAGCACGTAAACCCCAACACCCCAACATCCCCCTCTCAGTCCCCAGCCCGGATACCCCAACACCCAACACCCCCCTCTCAGTCCCCAGCCCGTATACCCCAACACCCCAACATCCCCCTCTCAGTCCCCAGCCCGTATACCCCAACACCCCAACATCCCCCTCTCAGTCCCCAGCCCGTATACCCCAACACCCCCCTCTCAGTCCCCAGCCCGTAAACCCCAACACCCCACTCTCAGTTCCCAGCCCGTATACCCCAACACCCCAACATCCCCCTCTCAGTCCCCAGCCCGTATACCCCAGCACCCCAACATCCCCCTCTCAGTCCCCAGCCCGTATACCCCAACACCCCAACATCCCCTTCTCAGTCCCCAGCCCGTATACCCCAACACCCCAACATCCCACTCTCAGTCCCCAGCCCGTATACCCCAACACCCCAACATCCCACTCTCAGTCCCCAGCCCGTATACCCCAACACCCCCCTCTCAGTCCCCAGCCCGTAAACCCCAACACCCCACTCTCAGTTCCCAGCCCGTATACCCCAACACCCCACTCTCAGTCCCCAGCCCGTATACCCCAACACCCCAACATCCCACTCTCAGTCCCCAGCCCGTATACCCCAACACCCCAACATCCCACTCTCAGTCCCCAGCCCGTATACCCCAACATCCCCCTCTCAGTCCCCAGCCCGTATACCCCAACACCCCAACATCCCACTCTCAGTCCCGAGCACGTATACCCCAACACCCAAACATCCCCCTCTCAGTCCCCAGCACGTATACCCCAACACCCCAACATCCCCCTCTCAGTCCCCAGCCCGTATACCCCAACACCCCAACATCCCACTCTCAGTCCCCAGCCCGTATACCCCAACACCCCAACATCCCCCTCTCAGTCCCCAGCCCGTATACCCCAACACCCCAACATCCCCCTCTCAGTCCCGAGCACGTATACCCCAACACCCAAACATCCCCCTCTCAGTCCCCAGCCCGTATACCCCAACACCCCAACATCCCCCTCTCAGTCCCCAGCCCGTATACCCCAACACCCCAACATCCCACTCTCAGTCCCCAGCCCGTATACCCCAACACCCCAACATCCCCCTCTCAGTCCCCAGCCCGTATACCCCAACACCCCAACATCCCCCTCTCAGTCCCCAGCCCGTATACCCCAACACCCCAACATCCCCCTCTCAGTCCCCAGCCCTTAAACCCCAACATCCCCCTCTCAGTCCCCAGCCCATATACCCCAACACCCCAACATCCCCCTCTCAGTCCCCAGCCCGTATACCCCAACACCCCAACATCCCCCTCTCAGTCCCCAGCCCGTATACCCCAACACCCCAACATCCCACTCTCAGTCCCCAGCCCGTAAACCCCAACACCCCCCTCTCAGTCCCCAGCCCGTACACCCCAACATCCCCCTCTCAGTCCCCAGCCCGTATACCCCAACACCCCAACATCCCCCTCTCAGTCCCCAGCCCGTATACCCCAACACCCCAACATCCCACTCTCAGTCCCCAGCCCGTATACCCCAACACCCCAACATTCCCCTCTCAGTCCCCAGCCCGTATACCCCAACACCCCAACATCCCCCTCTCAGTCCCCAGCCCGTATACCCCAACATCCCCTCTCAGTCCCCAGCCCGTATACCCCAACACCCCAACATCCCCCTCTCAGTCCCCAGCCCGTATACCCCAACACCCCAACATCCCCCTCTCAGTCCCCAGCCCGTATAACCCAACACCCCAACATCCCCCTCTCAGTCCCCAGCCCGTAAACCCCAACATCCCCCTCTCAGTCCCCAGCCCGTATACCCCAACACCCCAACATCCCCTCTCAGTCCCCAGCCCGTAAACCCCAACATCCCCCTCTCAGTCCCCAGCCCGTATACCCCAACACCCCAACATCCCCCTCTCAGTCCCCAGCCCGTATACCCCAACACCCCAACATCCCCCTCTCAGTCCCCAGCCCGTATACCCCAACACCCCAACATCCCCCTCTCAGTCCCCAGCCCGTATACCCCAACACCCCAACACCCCAACATCCCCCTCTCAGTCCCCAGCCCGTATACCCCAACACCCCAACATCCCCCTCTCAGTCCCCAGCCCGTACACCCCAACACCCCACCCCCACGACCCAGCCCCTACACCCCACTCTCACTACCCAGGGCCGTACACCCCAACACCCCACCCCCACTACCCACTACCCATTCCCTACACCCCACTCTCACCACCCATTCCGTACACCCCAACACCCCACCCCCACTACCCACTACCCATTCCCTACACCCCACTCTCACCACCCATTCCGTACACCCCAACACCCCACCCCCACTACCCAGCCCCTACACCCCAACATCCCACCCCCACTACCCACTACCCAGGACCGTACACCCCAACACCCCACTCCCACTACCCAGGACCGTACACCCCAACACCCCACTCTCACTACCCAGCCCCTACACCCCAATACCCCACCCCCACTACCCAGCCCCTACACCCCAAAACCCACCCCCACTACCCAGCCTGTACACCCCAATACCCCACTCTCACCACCCATTCCGTACACCCCAATACCCCACTCTCACCACCCATTCCGTACACCCCAACACCCCACTCTCACTACCCAGCCCCTACACCCCAACATCCCACTCTCACTACCCATTCCGTACACCCCAACACGATGGCCCTAGAATACGATGGCCCTGGAATACGATGGCCCTGGAATACGATGGCCCTGGAATACGATGGCCCTGCAATACGATGGCCCTGGAATACGATGGCCCTGGAATACGATGGCCCTGGAATACGATGGCCCTGGAATACGATGGCCCTAGAATACGATGGCCCTAGAATACGATGGCCCTAGAATACGATGGCCCTGGAATACGATGGCCCTAGAATACGATGGCCCTGGAATACGATGGCCCTAGAATACGATGGCCCTAGAATACGATGGCCCTATCACAGACACATTTATTCTTTCTTCCATGGATTTAGAAGAATTTTCCTTTTCATTTCTTTCCAAGATCTTGGAAGCAGCATTATTCATGTTTTTCTGTTCATTTGGACACCACTGGTCAGAACCCCAGACAGAAAGAGAAAGTTCTCTCGCTTTTTTTCAACCTCTTCTCTTTTCTCTCAGTTTTTTTTTTGTTCTCTTTCTTTTTCTTTTGAAGGCAGATTAGCAGGATTAAGTATGGCTCACATATGCTGCCCTTCACTATTGGTATTCACCACAGCACAGGCCCACCACCACCCAGACGGACAGAGGGAGAGAGATAGAGAGAGAGAGAAAGAGAGAGAGCGGGAGAGCGAGAGAGAAATGTTTAACAAAATCATAATTACTATTACTTAGCAAATCCCTCCGCCTTGGTTTTAATCCTCACCTGTGTTTCCTACCAACCCACACAGCCCCCCCCAGTCCCTCCAGCCTCCCCAAAGCCACCTATCCCCCACAGACCCCCCCCCAGACCCCACAGCCC
Organism: Salvelinus fontinalis; assembly: GCF_029448725.1. NCBI lineage: Eukaryota > Metazoa > Chordata > Actinopteri > Salmoniformes > Salmonidae > Salvelinus > Salvelinus fontinalis. The sequence continues at coordinate 8,265,626 of NC_074687.1, forward strand.
CCCAGACCCCACAGCCCCCCCCCCCCATCCCCCACAGACCCCCCCCAGACCCCGCAGCCCCTCGGCCGGCGTGGGACATGCTTGTTTACCTTGGAACACCAGGCAGGATTAGCAGATGAATAAATAAGAGATTCTGAAGCGTCTTGTAAGGCGCCATGTCTTCTCCGTAGCCTCCCGTCGCTGTCATTAGCATTGTAAAGTTAGGCCACACACTTGCAGACGGCCTGCCAGCACAGGGAGAAAACGATACAAAATACATAGAAAATAACAGTTTTTTAAAGTGAACATTTTGTGGAAGACCATAGTGGTTGACAAACTAACAGCTGTGTTCTCCTGTCCTCTCTCGCTATTGTCCTCTGAAGTGGCAGAAACATCATTATCTCAAAACTGTAATGTAATGTACTGAGGACAGAGGGCCAACAAAACCACTACAGAGAATTAGAGCTTTGCTCGCCATGCGATGGAAAGTCACTCAACGCAGACAGGAGGACAATTTACCTGAAGGTGTCAAAAGCTTTCCAATCAGTAACTTGGTTTAGAGAGCTGCAGTAGACTAGAGCCATCTCTACACTCTGAAGACCCTTTTGGCTCATGGGCCTAACCACCTGTTGACGAGTTAATTCTTCCTACATTATTATCATTTTATTTTACACACCTAATCTGTGAAATGAAAATGTGAAAATGTTCTCTGGCTGTGAGCTGTAACTGCATCGTGGTGTTTTGCAATGGGCTGATGCCAAATCCAACAACAATTCAGGTGTTCCCAATTGGGTACAGATGTCAAATCAATGTCTATTAAACCTTGGTTTCAATGTCATTCAACCTCTCTTAATATCTCCCTCTCTTATCCTCTCCTCTCTTATCCTCTCCCTCTCTTATCCTCTCCCTCTCTTATCCTCTCCCTCTCTTATCCTCTCCCTCTCTTATCTTCTCCCTTTCTTATCTTCTCCCTCTCTTATCCTCTCCCTCTCTTATCCTCTCCCTCTCTTATCCTCTCCTCTCTTATCCTCTCCCTCTCTTATCTTCTCCCTCTCTTATCCTCTCCCTCTCTTATCTTCTCCCTTTCTTATCCTCTCCCTCTCTTATCTTCTCCCTCTCTTATCTTCTCCCTCTCTTATCCTCTCCCTCTCTTATTCTCTCACCTCTTATCCTCTCCCTCTCTGTGTCCCTTTCTCTCTCTCTCTCTCTCTCTCTCTGTGTGTGTGTGTGTGTGTGTGTGTGTGTGTGTGTGTGTGTGTGTGTGTGTGTGTGTGTGTGTGTGTGTGTGTGTGTGTGTGTGTGTGTGTGTGTGTGTGTGTGTGTGTGTGTGTGTCCACGGTAACAACATTGATTCAACCAGCGTGTGCCCAGTGGGTTGTAACTATGCTGAAATGAGGGCACCATTAGTACCCCCCCCCCCCCCCCCCCCCCAATAACGTTCAATATGAGCGAGAACGAGGTCTAATGTTAAAACCTGAAGCCCGTTTGTGGTAGTTCTGGAAAAGTAATTGAAAGTTAGAGACTGTCTCTTCCCCCATCCTTTTTTTTGCCCAACATCATTACTCCATAAACAGTTGTCAATCAGTATCTCTGATGGTAGGTTGTGACTTGTGACAGCCCCGCAGCTGACATTACCTAATGATATACTCATCCCCAGCTGACATTACCTAATGATATGGGGGGGGATAACCACAAACATTAGCCCTTATCTGTCTTTGTAGTCGCTCTGATTCCAAAACCAGACAGTCTCTGCATGTGTTAAGCAACCACTGGCTTCTCTAACAAGTGAGATTATGGGAATGTCTAATGAAGGTACCATTCGCGCAGTAACTGAACTCCCCTGTTTTTTTTTAAATGCCACTTCTCACAAACCCGCCACTTATCCGTTCTAATTAGCATAATCGTATTTAGTGTGAGTAAACAAGCAAACAGGCGGGACAAGCGAGAGGAGAAAAACAGCAAAACAACACAATAAGTAGCCTAGTTTAATGAAACGAAAAGAGAAAAACAGTAAAAGAATGCAAATGAATACCTTGATTCTGCGATATCTTTTTTTTTTTTTTTTTCGCGGAGCTTCCCGTTGCATTGACTGATGCTGCCATTTATTACACCGTGAGGCCGTGAGAACACCGTGCGCAGGCGCGTTGCCTGCAGGGTGCATATTCAGCAAGGTACGGGTATCATCTGCTTGTTGACTCCCCCGTTCGCTAAGTCCTTGGAGCGCGCACACAAACCTACTTCTTGTAGGGACCCACTTGCATCACGGGTGACCTGGCTTGGGGACCCACTGCTCACTGGACGAGTGGAGGCCTAGTCCTACTCATATAACCTGCTAGCCTCAATATGGTTCACTTACATTTGTTTGCTTTGTACTGTCAGCATTTGTTCTTCATCGAACTACGTTAAAGAAACTAGTCTGTATCTCAGTTAACTGAACAGTGTTTTATAATGGTTTTGCAAAGACAAAGGAAATCCGGATCACATATGGAAAGCAATAGATAACAGTCGGTCAGAGATCGCTTACTCTGCACCGTGGGTAAAAAAAATACTTTATACAGAATGCGTGAGTAGTCTATTGTTACAGAAGGTTCGTTGAATTAAAATTGGTCTCAACATGTGCATTACACGTATTTAAAGTGGGGTCACAAATACCACAGCTTAATATAATACTTATAATACTTTCGTGATGCAATTCCATATAACTGCATAGTAGCTACATTATTGACTTATTTTACATTACAATACGGTCAGTTTACTATCGTAACAATATTGTACTATACAGCATAGTTGGGCTATATTATTGTCATCACGGTAGAGTAGCCCACATTGCATAAGGACAACTCAATGATCTTACTGCCAACATTTGTCACTGAGGATTTATTTGAATAAATAGGTACAGCTAAATAATAAATTAAACTAGTATTATTATTATTATCATTATTATTATTATTATACTATGTACATGCTTCATGCTTTTTCCTCTAATTTATGACTTGTTCCATATTTCTTGGACAATGACCTTGTCAACTTCAGTTATGTCAGAGCGTCAGAGCGTCTCTTGTTTTCTCTCTTCTACCGCCTGGCCACACACAAAAAGGTCTGCACTGATGTGAGTCCATATTGGACCCATTGAAATGTTACTGATCGTAACCGTTAAAAACAATTTTGCACGCTTCATTTATATTAACGTTAACATGCACTTTAACGGCTTGAGTCTTGGCTCACGCCGTCAGCTGTTGGTTGCTCAAGGGGTCGTCGGGTTAAAACAATAAACCCCGCATTAACTCAAACCGTAATCAGCGCCTTTAAATGGGCGCGGGCGGAGTGTGTGTGTGTGTGTGTGTTGTGGCGTTGTGTGTGTTTAACGACAGAAGATTCACATATTGCACCACAAAGCTTAATCATTATTCGTTGATTAAAGAGCCTGAATGAGTTTGTAATATTGCTTTAATTTCACAGCAAAAAAAAAAAAAACCCGAAGGATTATCGAAGTGTCCTGTCAAATTATGATCATGTGTATTATTATATTTTCTGAGGAATTATAGCATTTCGTTTAGAAAACGAACAAGTAAACAAATCATCTTACATGTCGGCTAATTAAAAGTAAAACTGTTTCATCAGTCGGCTTTTCATAATGAAACTATGCATTCATTTACAGTTATCGAATATTGTCTTTGACCATCCACAAGTATTGATTCTTTCCTATAACATGGATTAGGCCAACTGGAGTGGTGAAAATAATACGATGATATCGGGGAGTTATATCACCACTCAGTCAGGTATCTTATATAAATACTACGATGATATCGGGGAGTTATATCACCACTCAGTCAGGTATCTTATATAAATACTACGATGATATCGGGGAGTTATATCACCACTCAGTCAGGTATCTTATATAAATACGACAGAATAATATTGCGAAAGTGTAAATAATAAGAAATAAAACAGCTCGTTCTATTTTTCCACCGAAAAGTCAAATCTTTTTCGAGAAAAAAAAAGAAGTTTTTCTGCAAGGAAAAAAATATTTTAAAAAATAGGCTCCATTAATTGACGTAAAGCCTACGTTTTTATTTGATAATAATGGAAATTATTTCCTGATCTGGTGGTCAATACGTTTTGTTTTTTTTGCATACTTTGCATACACTAAAACATCTACATGCCTCAACAATGTCATTCCCTCGCAAGATCCCATATGCAGAGTGTGTCTAATTCATTCTTTTAAACGAAGCTACAATTTCTTTGTAATGACATCAGATTTGAAGAACCCCTAACTCCTCCAAGCCTCCTCCCTGTCCCGGTTCGCAAGCAGCCCATTGGTGGATGACAGTAGGTCGGAAAAGCAATGGCATTGTCCTGGTGACTTGCCCCCCGTCGGATACTTAAGTCCGCTATAAAACCATGTCATCGTGCTCGTGCATGCCAAATGGGCTGTCAGTTGTGATTGGGGAGTAACAAGTGGATTCAACAGCGACACTTTCTCTGCACCGAGCTGCGTTCTACATCTCTCGGTATGTTTCACGTCTGCTCTCCGGGATAATATTGATAGTAGGCTTATGGCATTTAGGCAACTGTGATTTCTGTCATAAAAAAATGATCCTAATTTGAGAATGAACATATTGACCATCATGAGTAAAATAACTTTCAAGAACCTTCTCCTGAACTTTCGTGGATGTGTTTGTTTACCTTCTCGTTACTCCAGCATTGAACATTGAATTGGTTTGAAAGTATATTCTTAGGAAATATTCACACGGTTTTAACGTGTAATGCTAGCGTGGTTGTGAAAAAAAATTTGAATGCTAAATGGTTTGTTTACTTTTCTTTCCGTAGACTATTGCGCTGTCTGAATTAACCCTGAGCATCATCATGGACTCCGATACCAGCCGAGTGTCTAGTCGACCTTCCTCCCCCGAAGTGCATGATATGTTCCTGCACGCGATGAAGAAGCATATGGTAGGCTTCTCCGGTACTGTCTCGTCCACACAGAGCGACTCTCCACCGGAGATACCGGCGGACATGCGGAGCCTCTCCGACGATGATGATGATATCACTCTGAAAATGCTGTCAAAGAAGGACCGTAAACTGCTTTCGGAGAACGAGCTGCAGGGGATGCGACTGAAAATCAACAGCCGTGAGCGGAAGAGGATGCACGACCTTAACATCGCCATGGACGGTCTCCGGGAGGTTATGCCTTACGCGCACGGGCCCTCGGTGCGCAAGCTTTCCAAAATCGCCACTCTCCTCCTGGCGAGAAACTACATCTTGATGTTGAGCAACTCGCTGGAGGAGATGAAGAGACTGGTCAGTGAGATCTATGGCAGCGGACACCACAGCAGCTTCCACCCCTCCGCCTGTGGGACCATGGCGCACACTGGGCCACTGCCCGGCCATCCGACTGTTTCTCACGCCTCCCACCCGGTGCACCACCCACTTCTTCCCCCGGCGGTCTCCACCGCAGCCTCTCTCTCAGCAACGGGTCTTACCTCGATCAGACCCCACCATGGACTCCTGAAGGCGCCCTCGGCCGGCCCGGGCCCCCTGGGCAGCAGCTTCCATCACTGGGGCGCAGGGATGCCCTGTCCGTGCAGCATGTGCCAGGTGCCACCTCCACATGTGTCCGGCATGAGCGCTGTCACCATGTCCAGGCTGACGAGTGACTCCAAATGACATGAACACTTATCATAGAACGAGAGCAGGAGAAAAGTGAAAATAACTTTCGGCTGTAGACGTCACCCTGCATCTTAGTCCATATCAACACCTTTTTAATGTTATTTATCTGTTGCTGAAATTAGCTTTGGATTGAGCCAGCAGAAATTCCTTACTTTATAAAAACTGGAAGAGCGCTACTAACATAGCATTTTGTAACAGTATATAGCGTAATTAATAAAAGGTGCTTTATGACACATTTTAATATTCAGTAATGGCCATCAATTCACTGGTTTCTTACATTGTGGCTGCCAGGAATATACACCATTCACATGGAATTACTGATGGCTTATAATGTCATGTTCTTGATAATTATTTAATATAATGTTCTTGATCATTATTTCATGTAATGTTCTTGATCATTATTGAACTTTAAGACTAGCCCATTCCCGAGACCGAATAAACTAAAAGACAATACTTAGATATAGCAAACTGGATGAGAACACAATGGTAATGTAGATTGTAAATATGTAGATTCAGAATTCTGTTTATATTGTAGGAGAGATTTTATATCAAGCCATTTTTTGGTTAATGTTTTTGGATTGACCCCCGGTTAGCATGTCTGCTTTCAGCCACGTAGCGCTCTGGTACCATGTTGCACCTGCTTCTGTCCTCTGCCTCTTGTATAATATGTCCCTTCAGTGTTCTCTCTTCGACGTCACTGCCGAGCCTAGATGACCGCTTTCGTGTGGACGTTTTGTATTCCCATTGTGTGTTGCCACGCATGCCAGTCACCGCACGACACCATAAACGATCACTTCTTTATGTTTTATATATATATATATATATATAAAAAAAAAAGTGCTTAAATGATATTTATTTACTTATTTTCAATGGGATTTCAAATGAACCAATGACGATGATTATCTTGGGATTTTAAATGTTAAATAAAAACAAGTTCAATAATGACGTATTTTGTTGCCTTTTCGTTATTGATGTCCTCCTCTTGCAACAAAACATCAACGCTTAAAGTTCCACGTAAAGTTGTGAGGAACACATGCACGGGCTAAATGACCCCCAATAGGAGCCATTGTAGTCTAAATGGTGAACGTCAAATGGGGCATCTAAGCAATAGCTGCCCCGGTTGTTTTATTCTCAAGTGTCTATGGCATTTTGAGACAAGCAGAAACACCTTAGGTTCTAAGCTGTGCTTGGTAGCCTGATGGTGGGTTAACATACACGTAGTTTCTTGATTTTCATTTAGCAATTATATAAAATGAATAGTATAGCCTATCAAGTTCCAGCCAGTTTTAGCCTTGCTTCGTTTGGATAACTTGCGATGTAGCTGATCGTCCAAATGAGACGTGATAAGATATGAATGAAATGATACAACCACAATTTACTTATTCCACTAATAACTAAATACAAAAACCATGTATTTTCACAATAAAATATTAAACACGAACTAGTTATTTACAGTGTTTTACCATTCACTACAGATTATATACATAGTTTAAGACATTTTCCATTTTGAAATATGGACCAAGGCAAACTTCGACATTTTATTCAGACCGAAAGGCCATGTGTAAACAATAAGCCTTTAGTAAAATATGTTGCGGTCAAAATAATTAGAATTAGAAACACAAATACACTTTAATAGAAGTAGAAAAAGTTTTTGGAACGTATTTTTGTTGATCAGATTTATGATTGACTAACAATGACTTACTGCCCCCCCCCCCCCCCCTCCCTTCAATTCAACTAAGGACAAAGAAATCCACAACATGTAGATTTTAGTCCAGACTGCTCAACTTTGAGCTCTCACTTTTGTTAGCAACATCATTATAGGCCTACTATAATCCCAGTGGCCTAATTCAGAAATCAAATATCCCAAAATGGTTATTCAACTTCTTGAACTTTTCTAAGCACGTTGACGTTGCATTTATTTTATTAGCTTTTTGATATTTCGTTTCATAGAATAAAATAAATCTATAAACCACATAAAATGGAATTCACTGCAAACTGGGCATTTGGAGTCACAAGCCAGATTCCTTTCATCATAAATGTTCAGATGTGACATCATGCCTAATTTATTTTCCATGATTATAAAAAGTTACAAATGTCAGGAACGTTGAGGATAATAATTTATTATTTAATCGAAAGATTCAAGAAAGAATTGCTGAATAGCTCCGCTCTGATTTATGGTGTCCGGTTGTGGAGGAGGCCTCGGACAAGTCACAGATTTAACACATAACACATCCTTTACCGGCCAAGTTATGAATCAAGTAAAGTTAGACTCACTAAGTAGACAAAAACCAAGAAATATCACTTACATTCAAAGTATATATGACATATATCATAATTATTTAAAGGTTACAGTTTTCACCTTCATCTTTTCAGAGCATAACACACTTGTTTGTGACTTTGCCTCTCCTTCAGACTAGCTCATAAGGTGACTTGTAACTTTTTTTTTTGGCACCGATTTGATTTGTCCACGTGTGCCATCACACACAAAGCTCCTTTGCTGTCATAACGAGCGTTGTTTGAATTGTTTCGGCGTGGATCCAGTTGGACTTCCACATCTCTAGGTTTTTAAATACTTTGATAAGCTGGAAAAAGCAAATACTATCTTGATGAAATGCGGCCGTTTGGATATTTGTTCTGAGACGACATGACAGGGGGGCCACTTACCAAGACGTAGAGAAAATGTTTTGGGGATTCTTGAGCTATGCAAAATATGCGGGCAAACGATCCCTAAGACATACGAATAAATTCTGTTCTGAAGAATATCTGCGAATAAATGAATATAGCTGGGTATACATTAGTAAACGGCGGCAGCTGCATAGCAGATTGTGCATGCTGTTGAAATGTTTTCGAAAGGCTTTTGAAGCTGGAACGATATGGAATGAACCTGATGTTTGAATATTCATGGTCGCATTTGTTTATTCCTCTCTTTTTAACAATTTAATTATTCAAAAGATGTGAATAAGAAACTGAAAAAGTCCTTGAAGATTTGTAGGACATTGCATAGAGAAGAAGAAAGAATAACATTTATTGACTTACTGCTATCACCCCCTGAACTTACTGCTATCACCCCCTGAACTTACTGCTATCACCCCCTGAACTTACTGCTATCACCCCCTGAACTTACTGCTATCTCCCCCTGAACTTACTGCTATCTCCCTCAAACTTACTGCTATCTCCCCTGAACTTACTGCTATCACCCCCTGAACTTACTGCTATCACCCCCTGAACTTACTGCTATCACCCTCAAACTTACTGCTATCACCCCCTGAACTTACTGCTATCTCCCCCTGAACTTACTGCTATCACCCCCTGAACTTACTGCTATCACCCCCTGAACTTACTGCTATCTCCCTCAAACTTACTGCTATCACCCCCTGAACTTACTGCTATCACCCTCAAACTTACTGCTATCACCCCCTGAACTTACTGCTATCTCCCCCTGAACTTACTGCTATCACCCCCCTGAACTTACTGCTATCACCCCCTGAACTTACTGCTATCTCCCTCAAACTTACTGCTATCACCCCCTGAACTTACTGCTATCACCCCCCCGAACTTACTGCTATCTCCCGCAAACTTACTGCTATCTCCCTCAAACATACTACTATCTCCCCCCAAATGCACTGCTATCTCCCTCAAACGTACTGCTATCTCCCTCCAACTTACTGCTATCTCCCTCTAACTTACTGCTATCTCCCTCGAACGTACTGCTATCTCCCCCAAATGCACTGCTATCTCCCTCAAACATACTGCTATCTCCCTCAAACGTACTGCTATCTCCCTCAAACTTACTGCAATCACCCCCTGAACTTACTGCTATCACCCGCTGAACTTACTGCTATCACCCCCTGAACTTACTGCTATCTCCCCCAGAACTTACTGCTATCTCCCCCAGAACTTACTGCTATCTCCCCATGAACTTACTGCTATCTCCCCTGAACTTACTGCTATCACCCCCTGAACTTACTGCTATCACCCCATGAACTTACTGCTATCTCCCCTGAACTTACTGCTATCACCCCCTGAACTTACTGCTATCACCCCCTGAACCTACTGCTATCACCCCATGAACTTACTGCTATCTCCCCTGAACTTACTGCTATCACCCCCTGAACTTACTGCTATCACCCCATGAACTTACTGCTATCTCCCCTGAACTTACTGCTATCACCCGCTGAACTTACTGCTATCTCCCCCTGAACTTACTGATATCACCCCCTGAACTTACTGCTATCACCCCCTGAACTTACTGCTATCACCCTCAAACTTACTGCTATCTCCCTCAAACGTACTGCTATCTCCCCAAAACGCACTGCTATCTCCCTCAAACGTACTGCTATCTCCCCCTGAACTTACTGCTATCTCCCCCTGAACTTACTGCTATCACCCGCTGAACTTACTGCTATCACCCGCTGAACTTACTGCTATCACCCCCTGAACTTACTGCTATCACCCGCTGAACTTACTGCTATCACCCGCTGAACTTACTGCTATCACCCCCTGAACTTACTGCTACCACCCTCAAACTTACTGCTATCTCCCTCAAACTTACTGCTACCACCCTCAAACTTACTGCTATCACCCTCAAACTTACTGCTATCTCCCTCAAACTTACTGCTATCACCCGCTGAACTTACTGATATCACCCCCTGAACTTACTGCTGTCACCCTCAAACTTACTGCTATCACCCCCAAACTTACTGCTATCTCCCTCAAACGTACTGCTATCTCCCCCTGAACTTACTGCTATCTCCCTCAAACTTACTGCTATCACCCTCAAACTTACTGCTATCTCCCTCAAACTTACTGCTATCACCCGCTGAACTTACTGATATCACCCCCTGAACTTACTGCTGTCACCCTCAAACTTACTGCTATCACCCCCAAACTTACTGCTATCTCCCTCAAACGTACTGCTATCACCCGCTGAACTTACTGCTATCACCCCCTGAACTTACTGCTATCACCCCCTGAACTTACTGCTATCACCCCCTGAACTTACTGCTATCACCCCCTGAACTTACTGCTATCACCCCCAAACTTACTGCTATCTCCCTCAAACTTACTGCTATCACCCTCAAACTTGCTGCTATCACCCTCAAACTTACTACTGTATCTCCCAAAGGTACCGCTAAAAGGTCAACACTGTGGGCCAGGAAGACAGATAACTTTTAGTGCACACAGAAGATGCCACCCGAGCCATCTCAGCCAGGTCTACTAGCCTAATAAATAGGATAAAGTTACATATGTTTGACAGAACAAATTTGAGTCCAAACTGAGGTTAATCCAATTTGTTACAGGACACAATGCTGAGCACGTCTTTTTAACCGGCATCTGTTGTTCAGGTCATCTCAGCCTGCCAATCCATTGAGAACCCATTTGTTGCCTGCAAAATGCAATTACTCACAGAGTTAATGAGGACTATAAGGTATCACATTTCAAAATGAAATAGAACCCCCCCCCCCCCCCCATTCACTCACCACAATTCCATCTATTTCGTTCCCACCTTAACGAGCAGCCTTTTCACTTCATTATGAGTCAGCAAGACACCTACTGTCAGTCAGTTATCTACACACCATTATACCAACACACACACGCCATTACACCAACACACACACCATTACACCAACACACACACCATTACACCAACACACACACACACACACACACACACACACACACACACACACACACACACACACACACACACACACACACACACACACACACACACACACACACACACACACACACACACCATTATACCAACACACACACCATTAAACCAACACACACACCATTACACCAACACACACACCATTACACCAACACACACACCATTACACCAACACACACCATTAAACCAACACACACACCATTACACCAACACACACACCATTAAACCAACACACACACCATTACACCAACACACACACACACACCATTACACCAACACACACACACACCATTACACCAACACACACACCATTACACCAACACTCACCATTACACCAACACGCACACCATTATACCAACACACACACACCATTACACCAACACACACACACCATTAAACCAACACACACACACACCATTATACCAACACACACATGACATTACATTTAAGTCATTTAGCAGACGCTCTTATCCAGAGCGACTTACAAATTGGTGCATTCACCCCATTAAACCAACACACACACCATTACACCAACACACACACACACACACACCATTAAACCAACACACACACCATTACACCAACACACACACACACACACCATTAAACCAACACACACACCATTACACCAACACACACACACGCACGCACGCACGCACGCACGTACGCACGCACACACACACACACACACACACACACACACACACACACACACACACACACACACACACACACACACACACACACACACACACACACACACACACATACACACACCATTACACCAACACACACACCATTAAACCAACACACACACACCATTATACCAACACACACACACACACCATTAAACCAACACACACACACACACCATTACACCAACACACACACCATTATACCAACACACACACACTATTACACCAACACACACACCATTATACCAACACACACACACTATTATACCAACACACACACACACCATTAAACCAACACACACACACACCATTATACCAACACACACACACACCATTAAACCAACACACACACACACCATTATACCAACACACACACACACCATTATACCAACACACACCTAACATACAGTAGGCCTAACATACAGCAGGCCTAACATAGAGCAGACTACCGTAGAGCAGACTACCAGAGAGCAGACTACCGTAGAGCACACTACCGTAGAGCAGACTACCGTAGAGCAGACTACAATAGAGCAGACTACCATAGAGCAGACTACGGTAGAGCAGACTACCGTAGAGCAGACTACCAGAGAGCAGACTACCGTAGACTACCATAGAGCAGACAACCAAAGAGCTGACTACCATAGAGCAGACTACCGTAGTGCAGACTACCATAGAGCAGACTACCGAAGAGCAGATTACCATAGAGCAGACTACCGTAGAGCAGACTACCGTAGAGCAGACTACCGTAGAGCAGATTACCGTAGAGCAGACTACCGTAGAGCAGACTACCATAGAGCAGACTACCGTAGAGCAGACTACCGTAGAGCAGACTACCATAGAGCAGACTACCATAGAGCAGACTACCGTAGAGCAGACTACCATAGAGCAGACTACCGTAGAGCAGACTACCGTAGAGCAGACTACCAGAGTGCAGATTACCGAAGAGCAGATTACCATAGAGCAGACTACCGTAGAGCAGACTACCGTAGAGCAGACTACCGTATAGCAGACTACCATGGCGCAGACTACCGTAGAGCAGACTACCGTAGAGCAGACTACCGTAGAGCAGACTACAGTAGAGCAGACTACCGTAGAGCAGACTACCGTAGAGCAGACTACCGTAGAGCAGACTACCATAGAGCAGACTACCGTAGAACAGACTACCGTAGAGCAGACTACCGTAGAACAGACTACCGTAGAGCAGACTACCGTAGAGCAGACTACCGTAGAGCAGACTACCATAGAGCAGACTACCGTAGAGCAGACTACCGTAGAGCAGACTACCATAGAGCAGACTACCATAGAGCAGACTACCATAGAGCAGACTACCGTAGAGCAGACTACCATAGAGCAGACTACCGTAGAGCAGACTACCATAGAGCAGACTACCGTAGAGCAGACTACCGTAGAGCAGACTACCGTAGAGCAGACTACCGTAGAACAGACTACCGTAGAGCAGACTACCGTAGAGCAGACTACCATAGAGACAGACCTACCATAGAGCAGACTACAGTAGAGCAGACTACCATAGAGCAGACTACCATAGAGCAGACAACCTTAGAGCAGACTAGCGTAGAGCAGACTACCGTAGAGCAGACTACCATAGAGCAGACTACCGTAGAGCAGACTACAGTAGAGCAGACTAACATAGAGCAGGCCTAACATAGAGCAGGCCTAACATAGAGCAGGCCTAACATAGAGCAGGCCTAACATAGAGCAGGCCTAACATAGAGCAGGCCTAACATAGAGCAGGCCTAACATAGATAATAGTTCAACTTACATGTAGGTTGCTGCAATAATCGTAAATATCAAATTATGTTTCTTGCATGTGTTTCTGCAGTCCTATTATTAGGGTAGTATAATGTATGTATTTAAAGAATGCAAATCTTAAAGTACTAGTCTTAACTTAATAAATAGTTAAACTATTATTGTATCACACGGACCTGATAGCTGATCCATTATTATACGACACGGACCTGATAGCTGATCCATTATTATACGACACGGACCTGATAGCTGATCCATTATTATACGACACGGACCTGATAGCTGATCCATTATTATACGACACGGACCTGATAGCTGATCCATTATTATACGACACGGACCTGATAGCTGATCCATTATTATACGACACGGACCTGATAGCTGATCCATTAATTATACGACACGGACCTGATAGCTGATCCATTATTATACGACACGGACCTGATAGCTGATCCATTATTATACGACACGGACCTGATAGCTGATCCATTATTATACGACACGGACCTGATAGCTGATCCATTATTATACGACACGGACCTGTATATATGCATAATTTAAAGATATAAAGATGCTTGTTTAGTACCAGAGTGATTTACCCCAGAAAGCTGGTTAACAGATCCTTATCCATAGCTGGTTCCATGGCAACAGATTCCTTGATCCTAAACTTGATCCTAAACTCGATCCTAAACTTGATCCTAAACTTGATCCTAAACTCCCAGATTGAGATGTCGATAGTTCGAATATTCATACGGTGTTATGTAGTGAGGGTTAGGAGGGGTGATGTAGTGAGGGTTAGGAGGGGTGATGCAGTGAGGGTTAGGAGAGGTGATGTAGTGAGGGTTAGGAGGGGTGATGTAGTGAGGGTTAGGAGGGGTGATGTAGTGAGGGTTAGGAGGGGTGATGTAGTGAGGGTTAGGAGGGGTGATGTAGTGAGGGTTAGGAGGGGTGATGTAGTGAGGGTTAGGAGGGGTGATGCAGTGAGGGTTAGGAGGGGTGATGTAGTGAGGGTTAGGAGGGGTGATGTAGTGAGGGTTAGGAGGGGTGATGTAGTGAGGGTTAGGAGGGGTGATGTAGTGAGTGTTAGGAGGGGTGATGTAGTGAGGGTTAGGAGGGGTGATGTAGTGAGGGTTAGGAGAGGTGATGCAGTGAGGGTTAGGAGGGGTGATGTAGTGAGGGTTAGGAGGGGTGATGTAGTGAGGGTTAGGAGAGGTGATGCAGTGAGGGTTAGGAGGGGTGATGTAGTGAGGGTTAAGAGGGGTGATGTAGTGAGGGTTAGGAGGGGTGATGTAGTGAGGGTTAGGAGGGGTGATGTAGTGAGGGTTAGGAGGGGTGATGTAGTGAGGGTTAGGAGAGGTGATGTAGTGAGGGTTAGGAGAGGTGATGTAGTGAGGGTTAGGAGGGGTTATGTAGTGAGGGTTAGGAGAGGTGATGTAGTGAGGGTTAGGAGGGGTGATGTAGTGAGGGTTAGGAGGGGTGATGTAGTGAGGGTTAGGAGGGGTGATGCAGTGAGGGTTAGGAGAGGTGATGTAGTGAGGGTTAGGAGAGGTGATGCAGTGAGGTTTAGGAGGGGTGATGTAGTGAGGGTTAAGAGGGGTGATGTAGTGAGGGTTAGGAGGGGTGATGCAGTGAGGGTTAGGAGAGGTTATGTAGTGAGGGTTAGGAGGGGTGATGCAGTGAGGGTTAGGAGGGGTGATGCAGTGAGGGTTAGGAGGGGTGATTAGTTCGTCTTACATCCAATTTACACTGGACTTAAACCTCCCAAAACGCTACACAGATGTACAACCTTTCAAATAGGCCCATCGTGTTTTGTTAAACCGCCCAAAGGATCATGATGAAGGTATTTGAAGAGATGCTGGGGACAGAATAAGGAACAGAAGCAGAGACAGACGGGTAGAACAGAGAGGGGATAAGAGAGGGAGAGGATAAGAGAGGGAGAGAATAAGAGAGGGAGAGGATAAGAGAGGAGAGGGTAAGAGATGGAAAGGATAAGAGAGGGAGAGAATAAGAGAGGGAGAGGATTAGAGAGGAGAGGCTAAGAGAGGGAGAAGATAAGAGAGGGAGAGGATTAGAGAGGAGAGGGTAAGAGAGGGAGAAGATAAGGTAGGAGAGGATAAGTGAGGGAAAGGGTAAGAGAGGGAGATGATAAGAGAGGGAGAGAATAAGAGAGGAGAGGGTAAGAGAGGAGAGGATAAGAGAGGGGAGGATAAGAGAGGGAGAGGATTAGAGAGGAGAGGATAAGAGAGGGGAGGATGAGAGAGGGAAAGGATGAGAGAGGGAGAGGATAAGAGAGGGAGAGGATAAGAGAGGGAGAGGATTAGAGAGGAGAGGATAAGAGAGGGAGAGGATAAGAGAGGGAGAAGATAAGAGAGGATAAGAGAGGGAGAGGATAAGAGAGGGAGAAGATAAGAGAGGATAAGAGAGGGAGAGGATAAGAGAGGGAGAGGATTAGAGAGGAGAGGGTAAGAGAGGGAGAAGATAAGGTAGGAGAGGATAAGTGAGGGAAAGGGTAAGAGAGGGAGATGATAAGAGAGGGAGAGAATAAGAGAGGAGAGGGTAAGAGAGGAGAGGATAAGAGAGGGGAGGATAAGAGAGGGAGAGGATTAGAGAGGAGAGGATAAGAGAGGGGAGGATGAGAGAGGGAAAGGATGAAAGAGGGAGAGGATAAGAGAGGGAGAGGATTAGAGAGGAGAGGATAAGAGAGGGAGAAGATAAGAGAGGGAGAGGATAAGAGAGGGAGAAGATAAGAGAGGGAGAAAATAAGAGAGGGAGAAGATAAGAGAGGGAGAAGATAAGAGAGGGAGAGAAATAACCAAATAGAATGTGAAGAGAAGTGCATCTGTAGCAGTAGTCAGACAACAGGTCACATCTCAGCTGTGTAAAGCTCTGAGGAGGAGTGCATGGCGTCAGCAGCCAATGAATTGAGTGTTATGAGGTCGTTAAGGGGAATCATCTGAGACCGCTCCCTGCCTGGGGACCGATGTTTATTTCAGTTCATCTGTTCATCCTTACGGAGCACAGAACTCCTCTCTGGACTGATACATAGAGACTAGGCTACAGTGTGACAGACACAGAGAATGCAGGCCTGTGAATAGGGGATGGTTGAAAACAGTGGCGCTATTGATGGCATAGTTTGATATGAGTTGTCAAATCAAATCAAATTTTATTTGTCACATACACATGGTTAGCAGATGTTAATGCGAGTGTAGCGAAATGCTTGTCGCGTGTTTTCCAAGGAACGCGAAGCGAGGCGGCCATCTCGGTCGGCGCCGGAAGTACCCGGAAGTACCCTGGAATCCTTCCACCTTGCAGGATGATATCAAACTCAACGGTAGCGTGTACTGCCCGAGTCAAGGATTACGGATCATGTGTCTACTTCAGAACTTGTGAAGTGGAATACATGTTTTGCACCCAAATAGACAAGAGATTGGTTGATACTGTCTGACCCAGAGACCAGTGGCTTGGAGATGTGTTTTTATTGGTTGATACTGTCTGACCCAGAGACCAGTGGCTTGGAGATGTGTTTTTATTGGTTGATTCTGTCTGACCCAGAGACCAGTGGCTTGGAGATGCGTTTTTATTGGTTGATACTGTCTGACCCAGAGACCAGTGGCTTGGAGATGCGTTTTTATTGGTTGATACTGTCTGACCCAGAGACCAGTGGCTTGGAGATGCGTTTTTATTGGTTGATACTGTCTGACCCAGAGACCAGTGGCTTGGAGATGCGTTTTTATTGGTTGATTCTGTCTGACCCAGAGACCAGTGGCTTGGAGATGCGTTTTTATTGGTTGATACTGTCTGACCCAGAGACCAGTGGCTTGGAGATGCGTTTTTATTGGTTGATACTGTCTGACCCAGAGACCAGTGGCTTGGAGATGCGTTTTTATTGGTTGATACTGTCTGACCCAGAGACCAGTGGCTTGGAGATGCGTTTTTAATGGTTTATACCGTCTGTCCCAGAGACCAGTGGCTTGGACATATGATTTTAATGGTTTCACATCAACAGCACTTTCAGTGTAAGACAGAAGGGAATGGCTTTGAAGAAGAGGTGCTTGTGAGAGAGGTGAAAGGAGTCTATGAACTGAAGCAGATGAACTCACAGATAGGGTGGATCAATGTGTTTACTAAAAGGGACAGACGGACAAAGACAGAGTGAGAGCGAGGGAGCAGAAAGAGTAATGGACAGTCAGGAGAAAGAAATAAAGCTTGAGGATCTCCATTGAGAGAGTTTTTTTTGTGGCTGAAGAATTGTCCCCATGTCTTTGAAAGGGAGGATAATCCTGTCAAGTAAACGGACCTTTGGATATTCATGACTGGCCGAGCAGAACAGAACAGAGCAGAGAAGAGCAGAACGGAGCAGAGCAGAGTGGGGCTGGTTTAATGAAAGAGGACACAGTCAGGATGGGATTTAACATCAAAGTGACTCCTGGGAGGGAGACACAGACCCTGGACATGAATCGGCCGACCTGCTCTCAGAGGGGTGCAGTGGGACAGGGGGGTGTTGGGGTGTCCATGGTGGCAGGCAGAGGGACAGGAGGGGAACATACAGCCAGGGTTGGTCAGGGTTGTAGGCCCCCTAACCCCCCCCCCCCGCCCCCACACACACACACACTGACGAGATGAGTACCCTCCTCATCTCCATCTCACAATAAACATGAATGTGTGGTAAAAAGTTATTCTCCTTTTGTTGATCTATTTCACTAACCCTAACCCTGACCCTAAACCTAAACCTAACCCTAACCCCAAACCTAAACCCTGACCCTGACCCTAAACCTAAACCTAACCATAACTCTAAACCTAAACCTAAACCTAAACCTAAACCTAACCCTAACTCCAAACCTAAACCCTGACCCTGACCCTAAACCTAAACCTAACCATAACTCTAAACCTAAACCTAAACCTAAACCTAAACCTAACTCCAAACCTAAACCCTGACCCTGACCCTGACCCTAAACCTAAACCTAACCATAACTCTAAACCTAAACCTAAACCTAACCCTAACCCTAACCCTAACCCTAACTCTAAACCTAAACCTAAATCTAAACCTAACCCTAACCCTAACCCTAACTCTAACCCTAACCCTAACTCTAAACCTAAACCTAACTCTAACCCTAACCCTAAACCTAAACCTAAACCTAACCCTAACCCTAACTCTAAACCTAAACCTAAACCTAACTCTAACCCTAACCCTAACTCTATGGAATCAAGTCTCTAACACAACAAGTCATTTATCAGACGACACTTCTCAGACACCAAGCAGATGCAGTCTGTGTGAGCAGAGAGTTTCATCGCCTCAGGTTTCCATTTTAACCTCAAAATGTGATTTGGGCTGTGGTCTCTGCCCTTGTTCTCAAACCTCCATGCCCCTCACATGTGTCTCTGTGTGTGTGTGTGTGTGTGTGTGTGTGTGTATGTGTGTGTGTGTGTGTGTGTGTGTGTCTGTGTGTGTGTGTGTGTGTGTGTGTGTGTGTCTGTGTGTGTGTGTGTGTGTGTGTGTGTGTGTGTGTGTGTGTGTGTGTGTGTCTGTGTGTGTGTGTGTGTCTGTGTGTGTGTGCGTACGTGTCTGCATGGATGCTTGTGTGTTTGAATACGTCCAGAGACATGCAGTGTGAGGCTATCAGATACCATGTGGAATGATCCATATGGTTAGGTGACTATGTCATAGGCACGTCTGTCACCTCTCCCTTGTGTTGCCAACTCTGGGGTGTCAACGTTCTCTGGCAGCTGGGCCAACAAGATGGTGGAGAGCCAGAAATCCACCAGAAAAAGATTAGTTACGAGACAACGCTTACAGACTAATTATACAGCATGACCATTTTCTATTGTTTGTGGAGGCTGCTAACCTATTTTATTGATTGACTCTAGGCAATTTTCCTTCCAACCTATCTTATTGATTCATTCTTGACAATTTCCCTTCCAACCTATCTTATTGATTAATTCTTGACAATTTCCCTTCCAACCTATCTTATTGATTAACTCTTGACAATTTCCCTTCCAACCTATCTTATTGATTAATTCTTGACAATTTCCCTTCCAACCTATCTCATTGATTAACTCTTGACAATTTCCCTTCCAACCTATCTCATTGATTAACTCTTGGCAATTTTCCTTCCAACCTATCTCATTGATTAACTCTTGACAATTTCCCTTCCAACCTCAAATCAAATCAAATCAAATTGTATTAGTCACATACACATGGTTAGCAGATGTTAATGCGAGTGTAGCGAAATGCTTGTGCTTCTAGTTCCGACAATGCAGTAATAACAACAAGTAATCTAACCTAACAATTCCACAACTACTACCTTATACACGCAAGTGTAAAGGGATAAAGAATATGTACATAAAGATATATGAATGAGTGATGGTACAGAACGGCATAGGCAAGATGCAGTAGATGGTATAGAGTACGGTATATACATATGAGATGGGTACTGTAGGGTATGTAAACATAAAGTGGAATAGTTTAAAGTGGCTAGTGGTACATGTATTACATAAAGATGGCAAGATGCAGTAGATGATATAGAGTACAGTATATACATATACATATGAGATGGGTAATGTAGGGTATGTAAACATTATATTAAGTGGCATTGTTTAAAGTGGCTAGTGGTACATTTTTACATAATGTCCATCAATTCCCATTTTTAAAGTGGCTGGAGTTGAGTCAGTATGTTGGCAGCGGCCGCTAAATGTTAGTGGTGGCTGTTTAACAGTCTGATGGCCTTGAGATAGAAGCTGTTTTTCACCTATCTCACCTATCTCAACCTATCTCATTGATTAACTCTTGACAATTTCCCTTCCAACCTATCTCATTGATTAACTCTTGACAATTTCCCTTCCAACCTATCTCATTGATTAATTCTTGACAATTTCCCTTCCAACCTATCTCATTGATTAACTCTTGACAATTTCCCTTCCAACCTATCTTATTGATTAACTCTTGACAATTTCCCTTCCAACCTATCTTATTGATTAACTCTTGACAATTTCCCTTCCAACCTATCTTATTGATTAACTCTTGACAATTTCCCTTCCAACCTATCTTATTGATTAACTCTTGACAATTTCCCTTCCAACCTATCTTATTGATTAACTCTTGACAATTTCCCTTCCAACCTATCTTATTGATTAACTCTTGACAATTTCCCTTCCAACCTATCTCATTGATTGAGTCTAGACAAAATGCATTTGCCCTGTGATCTAATAGCCTTCCAACATATGTCACATATGTCACTAAATTGCTCCTTAAATCAAATTATCACTCGCTCCATATGGCTATAATGCCTTGTTTTAGAGTTAACGGTAACTCCAATAGTCTTCAACTAGAAACTATCTGATCACAGGTCAATCATAAATGTCCTTTTTGTTGTCACGTTTGTATGGCAATACACGGAACGATTTTTTTGAAATAACATAAGTGAACTAACAGAATATTTTTTATTTATTTAATAAGGCAAGTCAGTTAAGAGCACATTCTTATTTACAATGACGGCCTAGAAACAGTGGGTTAACTGCCTTGTTCAGGGGTAGAACTACAGATTTTTAACTTGTCCGCTTGAGGATTCGATCCAGCAACCTTTCAGTTACTGGTCCAACGCACTAACCTCTGACATAATAGCAAGAATAACAACCAGGATAACAAGTCTTCTAGGGAGAGTGTCCTCTCCACTGTGTTTCTTCTGCCTCTGTATTGCTTGCTCTTTGGGGTTTTTAGACTGGGTATCTGTAAAACACTTTGTGACAACTGCTGATGTAAAAAGAGATTTCTAAAATACATTTGATCGATTGATAAGCCATCCAGGGTTGATTGGGAGCTTTGGGAGAACATCTGTGAGAAACCTGCTTCAGGTTGAGAGGAGAGAAGGAATACAGTGAGAGAAGTGGCTCTTAGAGCCTCAGCCTCCACTTCCAGGTCTTAACAGGGATTATCCCTGGAGAGGGCTGCTGGGTGACGAGGAGAACACAGTGGAAGATCAATGAGCTGATCTGGGCTAGGCTGAGCTAGGCTGGCCCCCAGAGCAGCAGCCACTAGGGAGGGAGACAGGGGTGAGGAGGAGAGCACCTGTCCTCTGCACCCTGTCAAGGGGGGACAGATGTTGGATTGAGACTGGGGAGAACTCCTGGCAGACTGGGGAGAAGCCCTGGCAGACTGGGGAGAAGCCCTGGCAGACTGGGGAGAAGCCCTGGCAGACTGGGGAAAAACCCTGGGTAAGACTGAACGAAGACATCCACGTGATCTGCGCCTGATTCTTTGGGAGTAATTACAGTACTTGGATGTATTTTGATATCCCAATCGAAAAGTGTAGTAGGCTCGCAGTTTTTTACTGTAAATTAATTTAAATATGTAAATATGTTTCAATCCCCATCACTACTCTGAAACCACCCTAACCATTGACCCTCAACACTACCCTGAAACCACCCTTTACCCACAACACTACCCTGAAACCACCCTAACCCTTCACCCTCAACACTACCCTGAAACCACCCTAACCCTTTACCCCCAACACTACCCTGAAACCACACTTTACCCTCAACACTACCCTGAAACCACCCTTTACCCTCAACACTACCCTGACACCACCCTTTACCCTCAACACTAACCTGAAACCACCATTTACCCACAACACTACCCTGAAACCACCCTAACCCTTTACCCTCAACACTACCCTGAAACCACCCTTTACCCTCAACACTACCCTGACACCACCCTTTACCCTCAACACTAACCTGAAACCACCCTTTACCCCCAACGCTACCCTGAAACCACCCTTTACCCTCAACACTACCCTGAAACCACCCTTTACTCTCAACACTACCCTGAAACCACCCTTTACCCTCAACACTACCCTGAAACCACCCTTTACCCTCAACGCTACCCTGAAACCACCCTTTACCCTCAACGCTACCCTGAAACCACCCTAACCCTCAACACTACCCTGAAACCACCCTTTACCCTCAACACTACCCTGACACCACCCTTTACCCTCAACACTACCCCGAAACCACCCTTTACCCTCAACGCTACCCTGAAACCACCCTAACCCTCAACACTACCCTGAAACCACCCTTTACCCTCAACACTACCCTGACACCACCCTTTACCCTCAACGCTACCCTGAAACCACCCTTTACCCTCAACGCTACCCCGAAACCACCCTTTACCCTCAACACTTCCCTGAAACCACCCTTTACTCTCAACACTACCCTGAAACCACCCTAACCATTGACCCTCAACACTACCCTGACACCACCCTTTACCCTCAACGCTACCCCGAAACCACCCTTTACCCTCAACACTACCCTGAAACCACCCTAACCCTTTACCCTCAACACTACCCTGAAACCACCCTTTACCCTCAACACTACCCTGAAACCACCCTTTACCCTCAACACTACCCTGAAACCACCCTTTACCCTCAACACTACCCTGAAACCACCCTTTACCCTCAACACTAACCTGACACCACCCTTTACCCTCAACACTACCCTGAAACCACCCTTTACCCTCAACACTTCCCTGAAACCACCCTTTACTCTCAACGCTACCCTGAAACCACCCTTTACCCTCAACACTACCCTGAAACCACCCTAACCCTTTACCCTCAACACTACCCTGAAACCACCCTTTACTCTCAACGCTACCCTGAAACCACCCTTTACTCTCAACGCTACCCTGACACCACCCTTTACCCTCAACACTACCCTGAAACCACCCTTTACCCTCAACACTAACCTGACACCACCCTTTACCCTCAACACTACCCTGAAACCACCCTTTACCCTCAACACTACCCTGAAACCACCCTTTACCCTCAACACTACCCTGAAACCACCCTTTACCCTCAACACTACCCTGAAACCACCCTTTACCCTCAACGCTACCCTGAAACCACCCTAACCATTTACCCTCAACGCTACCCTGAAACCACCCTTTACCCTCAACACTACCCTGAAACCACCCTAACCATTTACCCTCAACGCTACCCTGAAACCACCCTTTACCCTCAACGCTACCCTGAAACCACCCTAACCATTGACCCTCAACGCTACCCTGAAACCACCCTTTACCCTCAACACTACCCTGAAACCACCCTTTACCCTCAACACTACCCTGAAACCACCCTTTACCCTCAACGCTACCCTGAAACCACCCTTTACCCTCAACACTAACCCGAAACCACCCTTTACCCTCAACACTACCCTGAAACCACCCTTTACCCTCAACGCTACCCTGAAACCACCCTTTACCCTCAACGCTACCCTGAAACCACCCTTTACCCTCAACGCTACCCTGACACCTTCTTATCCAGAGCGACTCACAGTTAGTGGATTCATCTTAAGGAGTTCTAAGCCCTTAGATCGTAATATCTACTATGCTAATGTATGGAATTGTTTAAAGACGGTCGTAAAATTGACAATTTAGTCATTTGATTTGGAATTTTAGGACCCCTGTAGGTATAAAAAAATATATACTTTTTTATTTTTTTTTAAACAATGAATTTGACTTTACTGCTATATCCCATAGAAACACATTGAATATCACATTTGAAAATGGCAAATCAGATAAATTGTTTTGAAGTGTCTGTTCTATATCTTACAGACATAAGAACATATTTTATTTATTTCTTTACTCATATTTGGTCATGTTATTCGTTGCACTTTTTTTAACCCTTATGCAAAATCGTACATTTTTTCACAGCCCAGTATCTTCAGACGACTCCTCTGAAACTGGTGTGCGACATAGAGCAGAACAGCATCTTCGTGTTCGTGAGGGTTTACCCTCGTTGATATCGGTGACTTTGTAGCTCCAACGATTCAGGTCTAGAAAAATCGTTCTTGTGAGAAGACCTCTTTCGAAAATTACGACGTCCGCGACAGAGAGCTCAGCGTCTCATCTTATTTATTAGTTTGTAGCTCAAACAGACGATTTTCGTAAACAATTTTCTTGTCCGGATCCTCTCACGTATAGACAAAGATCGCTTTAACAAGTTATGACATGGGTACAAACTTTCTATCTGAGGGGATTCAGCTGCAGCCTAAACACACAGGGAGCTATTCAATGTTAAAAAGGACCTCAGCGTGTGAGTCATGCAACTCTTTAACATATTTTAAAAAATCTCTATTTAACTAGGCAAGTCAGTTAAGAACAAATTCTTATTTATAATGACAGCCTACTGGGGAACACTGGGTTAACTGCCTTGTTCAGGGGGCAGAACAACAGATGTTTACCTTGTCAGCTCGGGGGATTCAATCTAGCAACCTTTCGGTTACAGGCCCAACGCTCTAACCACTAGGGTAACATATAGATGAGATAACCACAGATGACAGTCCGTAACTAGGTTTCCATCCACTTGGAGACAGAAAATATGCCCATTTTCCCAACAGTGGTGTGTTTTTCACCAAATGGGACTTGTTGCTGATAAAAGTCAGGGCATGATGACGTAGTGCACACAAAATGTAATTTTTCACTTAAGTTTTCATGTAAAGAGTTTAAAAAAATGAAAGTTCAATGTGTTTCCATCAAATTTTTACCTCTACCATAGTTTTAACAGATAAACTGATGAGTTAAATTGCAAATGTACCTGCTCTAGCCAATAGCTCACAGTGCAGGTAGTCTAGTCTACATGTTGAGATTATTTAATTAAGGATAAAAGCCAGAATATTTTTTATTTGTTAAACGGCAGTCAAGCATCAATCATCATGTCACCAGAATTAGACCCTCAAATGTTTTATTAGAAAGCAGCATCAAGCTCGTCACCGTGCCCTTTCCCCACCCTGTGCAGATCTATCATAACTGATTTCCTCTGTAGCCTAATAAACTGCATCCTTTCCCCAGTCATAGTGGGAGGACCACACACCATGTCGTCGCATGACTCACAGGTTACTTTGATATGATGGTTATTACATTCATATTTGCGCAGAAAAGGCATTTCCACCACCATTTCTCGTATAATACATTTTACAGACACGAAAAAGATCCCACCGTGTTGAACTAACAAATTATCTGTCGGCATTTATTAAAATTGTACCGAAACAACCTGTTTCCATCACAACTGTCATGATTGTTTTTTTTTTTATACGGTTTGAATTTTCTCGCATAAAAACTGTAATTGAAACGTGGCTATTGTCAATGAAATTTCCCTCAATAAAGAAGTTATTAGCAATGTCAGTGCTAGTAGGAAACATGCAAACAATAGCGTGTTAGGTTTTATTCTATAGTATTAATTGCCTGAACACCCCTGTCAAAACCTTGGCAAGTAGGCGTTGTGCGTTTCCGATCTCTTTCTGAGACGACATTCCTGAATCAACCACGACTAAATACTCTTTCTTTCTCCTCTGCTCACGCTCAGAACTGACTCCATTTCTTTCATTTTTTTTTTTTTTGGGGGGGGGTGTGTTGTCATCCATCATACCCCATAGAACTCCAGTTCCACTGTGTACCCCCCCCCCCATCGCCCTCCACATAGAAAGAGGAAACTTCTATAAAAACACACCCCTAGCCTTGGGATTGTCAATGCGAGTTAAAAAGGACAATAAAATCCACTCCCACGGCCTTTTTTCTATTGGTCTATAAGACTTTAATGGGTCTGCTGCTGGCTTTGGTTTGTGCTGTGTTGTGAGAAGCTTTGTTTTTGATGGTGGACATGGTTTTGGGAGGATGCTAACTACCAGTAAATCCATCACTGTCACCTCTTGGCCGTGTCCAAATACCCATACTTGCATCCTAAATAGTAGGCCTTTGAGTATGCCAAAAAAAATGTAATAGTATGTGAGATTTCAAAAATGTAGTATACTTTAAATACTTGTTTACTAATTTGACTTTGACAACAGATAATCAAATAAAATCACTGGGGAAGCTAAGCCAGAAAGAAAATACTTGTTACGACCTACTGTGTTGTGATCATTGCGTTGTTTGCTCTATAACCTGTTAGTTCGTATGCCTCGACACTGTGATATATATAGACCTAAAGGCCGAGACAATAAGAAGACACAGTGGCAGAATGAATTCAACAAACACCTTTGTTTCATCACAAAACCAGAGAGCGACATCTGTCCGGTAGAGTCCCACAAAGCGTGTTGCATGTAACAAACAGTTACATGACCTACAGCATGGTCAAATCAATCTGCCTCCACTATTCCAGCACCATTTCAACATCATCTAATCACCTCTGCTTAGTCTAATAAAATATAACAAAAAACTATTTAGTCCATCAACGTAAGCTACATATGATGTGGCTGTCCATGGTTCCGAGTTCTGGGTATGTGTGTGTGTGTGTGTAAGTAGAAAATAAATGTTAACTTGCCCTATTTGTAGGGAAACGCCATGATTCTCCTCTCTTTCATGTCGACAAGATGGTCAATAACGCTTTTAGTTTTTGTTGTCCTAGACTACCTGGCTAAAATGCTTGCTCGCTAGCCTAACTTCCTTTCACGGACAACGATGCACTAGGCCAGCTAGTTAACGTTAGCCTACTACATTAAGCTATATTGAACTTCCATCCTCAGGCCAGAGGCACAAGGTATACATTTATGATTGAATCAGAATTGCCGTTTTAATTATTGACCAGTACAGAGAATTAAGAAAAACCACAAGTCCAAATCCCTATCTCCATCCATGGCTAATTTATGAAAGGGACAATTTTAGCTAGCTGGCTAGCTACCCACTGGAGGACAACAACACAATGAGATGCAACGATTCAATTTAATTTCTGTCATTGACGTTTGGCTTTTGATGTGATGTGGTTAATGTAAAGCCAAATCCAAACTAGCTTTCCTTGATACACTTTCTTTTTTTTTGGTGCACCAGGAACATTTACAGTTGAGTTCAATCAGTTTAGCTCAATGCTGATAGGCTATTATTGTATAAAAAATATATAAAGGGAGGCGAAATGCTCGCTGGCTTCCTTTGCATTCAATGCCATGGGCGGCAACAATGTCATACTCTTTTTGACCAGACAGCATCAGATAGATGGGCTTTACACACAGAGACAGAGGGGAGCTGTTTCACTGACCAGACAGCATCAGATAGATGGGCTACACTTAAGAGGACCACAATGGAAATAAGTCCCGGACTTTATTGTGTGTTATCCTCGATGATTTTATTCATGTGCACGTATGGCTTTTAAGTTTTATGTGTGCTTGATTTTTAAAATGGTCGAATTAATAAACCTAACTAAACTAAAAACACATACGGGGACAGAGGGGCGACGTTTCGCTCTCTTGGATGCTCTCTCCGGTGAGATATATTCAGCCTCTAGGCAAATTGAAGGAAAATTCAGAAACACAGAGAGAGGAAAGATTATTTTATATGTTCTTTTTGGGGGGGTTTTAGTACAATATTTGGGGCAGCCTGGCTTCCCTTGGCCTCCATGAATACACAACACTGTGAATAGCGGGAAACGCAATCCCGTATGATATATTCTCAGTATGTGAAAATAGAATGTTTAACAGTATGTGAATTTTAGACAATCTAGTATGCTTTATGCCAGGATGTTATATTCATTTCGAGTTCACGGCACACTTTTCTGGAATTTTAGAGCCATAATGCATTGGAAGAGAGGGGCTGCGAGTTTTGATAGCTAGATCTCTACAAGTAATCAACAAAACAACTTGGAAGATGGCGAATATTGAAGCTTCTGCGGCGGTGTTCAAATGTAAGTTGTTTTTGTTCTCCTTAACACGATCACAACTATTTCATTGTAATGTCGTTACATCTTTTGAAAATAGATCTGCAGCTAGCCTTTAGCTAGCTACGTGTTTGAGTAGGACTAGAAGTTAGAAATGTTCAAACAGTAACGTTAGCTACAGGGTTACTTGCTTGCTGTTGAGCGACAACTTCAATATTTAACATAAGCCTCGTAAGTTAGCCAGCTAGCTACTTGTTGTAAATACCAGGGCTTGTGTTCAAACTGTTACAGGGTCTGATGGCTGTACCAGGCATTTAAGTCAGTGGCGAACATGGCAGGAGAAATGCCGCATCAAAAGTTTTGAGTGAGTCACGTGGCCATAGTTAGCTAGCTCTCTTGCCGCTGCACTTAGCACTGCCGCTAGCTGTAGCTAATGTTAGTAACGCGGTTACAGCTTAAAAAGGGTCTAGGCTAGCTAGTTTCATTACACATAACGGGTTGGTGAAAGTAATGGGAAGCTGCACTTGTTACTGTTTCACCTTGGCACTCCAATTTGATAACGTATGTGGCAGTTTAGCAATCTACGGAAAGTTCACGCAACTATACTTTGCTTGTGTTTTGGGTACTTGTTGTACTTCATCATATGTAATTTCAGGATCTACTTGAAGGACTGCGAGCTGGTGGGGCACTTTGTGTTGAAATTGCTGGACTGTACTTAGCTAATAAAGTTCTTTAATAAAGTTCCCTTTTCTCTGACAGAAACAACACCTTTCCATATGTTTCATATGCTTCACTGGCACATTCAGGGCCAGATTAATGCAGTGGCTTATTGGGACTGGGCCCTGGCCCATGGGGGGCCCAAGAGGAAGCTGGGCCCTGGCCAATGGGGGGCCCAAGAGGAAGCTGGGCCCTGGCTCATGGGGTGACCAAGAGGAAGCTGGGCCCTGGCCAATGGGGGGCCCAAGAGGAAGCTGGGCCCTGGCCCATGGGGGACCCAAGAGGAAGCTGGGCCCTGGCCCATGGGGGGACCAAGAGGAAGCAAATAAAATACAAAAAAAGAATGTATATACTGTTTATATTGCATACAGTGCATTCGGAACATATTCAGTCCCCTTCAACTTTTTTGCATTTTTTTTAATGTTAGAGCCTTATTCTAAAATGTATTACATATTTTTTTCCCTCATCACTCTACACACAATACCCCATAATGACAAAGTAAAACTGTCACGTGTGCTCCCTCTCCGGCCTCTAGGTCATCAATCTGCTCGTTACACCCGTTTGCACATAATGACACTCACCTGGACTCCCTCACCTCCCACCAGGCGTCATTGTTTCTGTTTTTTGTCTGTGCGTTGTTCTTGTTTTGTATTATGTTACATTTATTTATTAAAACACACTCCCTGAACTTGCTACCCGACTCTCAATGCACTTGTTACAGAATGACACCTCACCAAAGGGAAGGGAGCATCAGGGAGTTTTGTTTTTTGTGTTGTAGGTGAAGCCGGATCCGGTTGTCAGGACTGAGGCAACTGAGGAGGTCTCAGCCAGCTCATCTGGCTCTCATTTCTCAGCCGTCTCATCAGGCTCTCATTCCTCAGTCGGTTCATCAGGTTTCTGCGCCTCAGTGTCCGCTCCTGATCCCCGGGATCGTCCCTGTGGTTGTCATCCTGCAGCTGGAGCCGAATGTGCCGAGTTTCTGCCATTCTTCTCTGCAGATCCACTCAAGCTCTGTTAAGTTGGATGGGGAGCGTCGCTGCACAGCTATTTTCAGATCTCTCCAGAGATATTCGACCGGGTTCAAGTGTGGGCTCTGGCTGGGCAACTCAAGGACATTCAGAGACTTGTCCCGAAGCCACTCCTAAGTTGTCTTGGCTGTGTGCTTAGGGTCATTGTCCTGTTGGAAGGTGAACCTCTGGAGCAGGCTTTCATTAAGGTTCTCTGTACTTTGCTCCATTCATCTATCCGTTGATCCTGTCTATTCGACAGTTCCCTGCCGCTGAAAAATATCCCCAAAGCATGATGCTGCCACCACCATGCTTCACCGTAGGGATGGTGCCAGGTTTCCTCCAGACGTGACGCTTTGGCATTCAGCCAAAATAGTTACATTTCTCATGGTTTGAGAGTCCTAAATGTGACTTTTGGTAAACTTTTTACTGAGGAGTGGCTTCCATCTGGACACTATACCATAGTTGAGTGCTGCAGAAATGGTCGTCCTTCTGGAAGGTTCTCCCATCTCAGCAGAGGAACTCAGGAGCTCTGTCAGTGACTATCGGGGTCTTGATCACCTCCCTGACCAAGGCCCTTCTCCCCCGATTTCTCAGTTTGTCCGGGCGGCCAGCTCTAGGAAGAGTCTTGGTGGTTTCAAACTTCTTCCATTTTAGAACAATGTAGCCACTGTGTTCTTGGGGACCTTCAATTCTGTGTATTTTTTTTTGGTACCCTTCCCCAGATCTGTATCTTGACTCAAACCTGTCTCGGAGCTCTACGGACAACATGGATACCTTCTTCTTCTTCTTCGTTGGGGTTTTACGGCGGTGTACATACCAGTAATAGGTGCATTACCACCACCTATTGGGCTGGAGTGTGATAAGACTATCGAGGCGTTCTAGATTCTGCACTCTAGTCTACACGACTCTTATTGCTGAGGGGGATTTCAGTTTGTTCTACACTGGTTTTGAAAGGGTGAAGCTTAATCCCAGGGATGTAATCTTTCATCTGAACGTTGGTCTTCGATGTTCATAGGTTTGACAGTGAAAAAGGGGTGATCTGTAGTTGCTGCTGCTGGACAGCTGGGACATGAAACTGTGTTGTGTTTTAACTATCTTGCGGAGAGAGTGATTGAGGCCTTCAGATTCAGATCATCTTGAGAGTTCTTTAGGATTATTGCTGATTGAAACCAATGGGTGGATGGTATATAGATGCCTTCCTTTCTCCCCCTTCTGTCCATTCCTTTTGCCATTTGTCTGTGATATTGATTCTAATGAATTACATTATTTCAGATGTTGGCACTGGAACTATGATGTTGATATTGTCATGTGTGTCTCATTCATCAGCCATCTGGTTCCCAGGCATCCCACGTGAGCCGGGACCCAACCCAAATCAAATCAAATTGTTTTGGTCACATACACATGGTTAACAGATGTTAATGCAAGTGTAGTGATATGCTTGTGCTTCTAGTTCCAACAGTGCAGTAATATCTAACAAGTAATCTAACCATTCCCCAACAACTACCTAATACACACATATCTAAAGGGGTGAATTAGAATATGTACATTATAATATATGGATGAGCTATGGCCCAAGCGGCAAGGTGAATAAGATGGTATAAAATAAAGGATATACAGTACATGTGATATGAGTAATGTAAGATATGTAAACATTATTAAAGTGGCATTATTTAAAGTAGCATTGTTTAAATTGACTAGTGATACATTTATTAAAGTGTCCAGTGATTGGGTCTCAATACAGTATATACATGTGATATGAGTAATGTAAGATATGTAAACATTATTGTGTCATTATATAAAGTGGGATTGTATAAAGTGACTAGTGATACATTTATTAAAGTGTCCAGTGTTTGGGTCTCAATGTAGGCAGCAGCCTCTCTGAGTTAATGATTGTTGTTTAGCAGTCTGATGTCCTTGAGATAGAAGCTGTTTCTCATTCTCTCGGTTCCAGCTTTGATGCACCTGTACTGACCTCGCCTTCTGGATGATAGCGGTGTGAACAGGCAGTGGCTCGGGTGGTTGTTGTCCTTGGTGATCTTGTTGGCCTTCCTGTGACATCGGGTGGTGTAGGTGTCCTGGAGGGCAGGTAGTTTTCCCCCGCGCAGACCGCACCGCCCTCTGGAGAGCCTTGCGGTTGAGGGCGGAGCAGTTGCGATACAATGCGACAGGATGCTCTCGATTATGCATCTGTAAAAGTTTGTCAGGGTTTTGGGTGACAAGCCAAATTTCTTCAGGCTCCTGAGTTTGAAGAGGCGCTGTTGCGCATTCTTCACCACACTGTCTGTGTGGGTGGACCATTTCAGTTTGTCTTTGACGTGTACGCCGAGGAACTTAAAACTTTCCACCTTCTCCACTTCTGAACCTTCTATGTGGATAGTGGTGTGCTTCCTCTGCTGTTTCCTGAAGTCCACGATCATCTCCTTTGCTTTGTTGACATTGAGTGAGAGATTGTTTTACCACACTCCTAGTGCCCTCACATCCTCCATGTAGGCTATCTCGTTGTTGTTGGTGATCAAGCCCACTACTGTTGTGTCGTCTACAAATTTGATGATTGAGTTGGAGGCGTGCATGGCTACGCAGTCGTGGGTGAACAGGGAGTACAGGAGAGGGCTGAGCACACACCCTTGTGTGGCCTCAGTGTTGAGGTTCAGCGAAGTGGAGATATTGTTGTCTGTAGTCAATGAACAGCATTCTTACGTAGGTATTATTTTTGTCCAGATGTCAAACCCAGGCACATCCACGTAAGACAGGACCCAACCCAGGCACCTCCACGTAAGACAGGACCCAACCCAGGCACCTCCACGTAAGACAAGACCCAACCCAGGCACCTCCACGTAAGATGGGATCCAACCCAGGCACCTCCACGTAAGACAGGACCCAACCCAGGCACCATCATGTAAGACAGGACCCAACACAGGCACCTCCACGTAAGACAGGACCCAACCCAGGCACCTCCACGTAAGACAGGACCCAACCCAGGCACCATCATGTAAGACAGGACCCAACCCAGAATCTCCACATACGACAGGACCCAACCCAGGCACCTCCACGTAAGACGGGACCCAACCCAGGCACCTCCACGTAAGACAGGACCCAACCCAGGCACCTCCACCTAAGACAGGACCCAACCCAGGCACCTCCACGTAAGACAGGACCCAACCCAGGGATCTCTACGAAGAGTACATTTTAAGATCTGAGAAAGAAGTTTCGGTAGTAAAATCAAAGGACAGCGATATTTCCATTCTTCGGGATTTGTTCAAGACTCTTTTGCCAAAAGTCCCCATTTTTAGCCCGTGTTAAAAGGAAAGCGATAAGCTTTATCAATTGCATTTCATGGTTAGTGATTGACTCAATGGTCCGTCACACAGCCAGCCAAAACGGTTAGCGATTGAGTCAGTGGTCCGTCACACAGCCAGCCAGATGACAGACATCTCAGAGAGCAGTTAGTAACAGAACGTACCTCATCTCTAAACAGCCATGACCAACTGAGCGTGTGTAGCTATTGAGGGCATTTTGGGGGTCTCTTTCACAAAAGAACCCCGGGGATAACCCTCGCGCCCCTCCCGTCCCTACCACCCTCCGATACAGACCAAATGCCCACTATCCCAGGCGAACTTTCCCAAAGCATGCTGGGAAAGACAATGGCAGGCCTTCAGCCGATTGGTTCCACCTTATTACCAGCTTGTAATCTTCTCATATCCTTGGGATGGGCCCCGTGGACCAGGAGTCAGAGAGACAAACAGAGTTCCCCCGTCCTCTGACTGCTTTGATGCATTTCAGCCATTTCCTATGAAAGGACTGGCTTGTTAGAGATGTATTGTTGTCTGCACCTGTTTGCCTTCAGGGAGACATGGAGAAATATAGTCATTTGGCATCTGTTAATTTCCCATTAGAGTTCCCATGCACATTTTAACACAGCAGACAGTTCAGGCCTTTAGGTGGTTTTGGTTTTTGTGTTGGGCTGTGAGGCATATTGCCTCAAGGTGTTTGCTCAAAGTCCATTGTATCAAATGCTATGCCCATTATATGTGAGACACATGTACTTTACACAATCTGGTTCTGGACATAAACAAAGGTTCCCTTTGGATTTTGACCTTGTGTATCTTGTTACATTATCATAGCTTTTTATCCTATAGGCCTACTTATTAATGAGTTACAGTGCATTCAGTCTTGCTGGGCATGGTGTTCTCAACCAACTGACCCATTAAATAATGTTCAGAATGAAATTAAACTAAATTAATAATAATAATAGTATAATTGAGGGATAAAATATTAGGAACACATTTCTACCTATAATATGTATTTTAAATGCAGGTGTTACATGTTAAAAAATCTATATTCAGCTAAATATAACCACCATTTTTTTGTGTACAACTGAGAGACAGTAAATGAAGCTCCATTGTTTGGTAAGTGTCAGTACTATGCCATTTTATAGTATTATAACAAATCAATCACTCAATCAATCGATCAAATGTATTTTATAAAACCTCCTTTTTACATCATCAGTTGTCACAAAGTGCTTTACAGATACCCAGATACCCAGATACCCAGATACCCAGACACACAGATACCCAGATACCCAGATACCCAGATACCCAGATACCCAGATACCCAGATACCCAGATACCCAGATCTCCAGATACCCAGATACCTAGATACCCAGATACCCAGATACCCAGATACCCAGATACCCAAATACCCAGATACCCAGATACCCAGATATCCAGATACCCAGATACCTAGATCCCCAGATACCCAGACACCCAGATACCCATCCTAAAAACCCCAAGAGAGAAAGCAATGCAGAGGCAGAAAGTAAAAGGGCTTTTAGAGTGGACTAGCTTGTTCCTCTATCTAAAATTCCTCTTCCAATGAAACCATTCCACAGTGACTGAGTGTCTGCGATGATTGTAGCTAACTCTATTCTTGTCAAGTGAGAGAGAAAAGAGATCACTCACAACCCTAAAATGACCTTTAATTGACTCAATTGAAGTCAAAACTGTTTTTGAAGCCGACACCGATACGTTGTCTGTGGTTGGAGCTAATCTCATGCTGTGAAGCCCCTCTTGGTGTTAATGTTTGCTGTTAGTTTAATCGGCAGGGTGGCCGTACAACGATATCCATTTAGACCGTATTTAAAAACAAAATGGGATTTATTATGTCTCGTTTTTGTCTGGTTTGCGAGAGATAAAATGGTAAGCGTTTTGATTTAGTTATTTCTGTTCCCGACCCTTACTTTCTTTCAATTTGGTATCTGTACGTCCTCTGTGTCAAAGAAATGTCCTGTTCACTCGCTTCAAAGGAAACAGAACTCATCCATGAACCCCTTTCTCTTTCTCTATTTACAGTCATCTCAGGTTGACTGTTTTATTTTTCATCCTGAACGGGGATCATTTGGCTCTGGCATCTTCCTCTCTCTCTCTCTCTCTCTCTGTCTATGCCTCAGGAAATGGATCTGACACAGACAGATCATTTAGCTTCCAGGTGCAGGACCATGGACCCAGCCTCCGTTGGACGGCTTGGCCCAGACGGTAGGCACTCAAGCCCCCATAAAGACTCTAGTATTCCTCTCCTTTGCCTGGGAGCCACCGGTGTCCCTTCCCTGGTCCAGGCTCATCAGAAGGCCCCTGGAGGTTCTGGGGGTTTTAACTGGGAGGCGGATGTGCCTTTCTTTAGTACCACATCAAGCTCACCATTTAAACGATTAAGGGAGGGGTAGAGTTTGGGAGGGGAGGGGGGTGGGGGGGGGGGTTGCTTTTCTGCTGGACACCAGGTTCTTTCTTCTCTCCTTCATTCACTGTTTCACTCTCTTCTGTGGTGTGTTTGTGTATGTCTGCGCAGGTGTCCCTTTTAGGCTAGTCTCTATATCCCTCTCTCTCTCTCATTCCTTTTACAAAACACAACACAGTGTTTTAATAGGAATCTAATGGTTCTACTGAACACATCATGATTCTACTGATTTCATTACTGTTCTGCCTAATATCCATCACCTCCTGGCTCTAACACGGTGAGACAAGGGGTTTGGAAATCACACACACACACGTACACACACACACGTACACACGTACACACACACACACACACACACGTACACACACGCACACGCACACGCACACGCACACACACACACACACACACACACACACACACACACACACACACACACACACACACACACACACACACACACACACACACACACACACACACACACACACACACACACACACACACACACACACACACACACACACATCCATCCTGGCTGCCTGCACTCTGTTCTCCTGCAGGTGCTGTGGGTGTGTGTTTCCTGTCTGTGGAGCTCCATTCAGCCTGGACCACAGTAGCAGGACCGCCCACCGGAGTGTTGGCAGGGAGGAGAAGCGCCTCCACACAAATATTTCACTCACAGAAAGACAGGAGAGAAAGTCAGGAGAGAAAGAGAGGAGAGAAAGAGAGGAGAGAAAGAGAGGAGAGAAAAAATTAAATGATCTTCCTCCTCCTGCATCTCCCTCTGAATTAACCATCAACAATTTGCTTTCTGTTTGTATCTATCCTCACCCCCTGTCTTCCTATCTGTCCTCACCCCCTTTCTTCCTATCTGTCCTCACCCCCTGTCTTCCTATCTGTCCTCACCCCCTTTCTTCCTATCTGTCCTCACCCCCTGTCTTCCTATCTGTCCTCACCCCTTGTCTTCCTATCTGTCCTCACCCCTTGTCTTCCTATCTGTCCTCACCCCCTGTCTTCCTATCTGTCCTCACCCCTTGTCTTCTTATCTGTCCTCACCCCTTGTCTTCCTATCTGTCCTCTACTCCCTGTCTTCCTATCTGTCCTCACCCCCTGTCTTCCTATCTGTCCTCACCCCTTGTCTTCCTATCTGTCCTCACCCCTTGTCTTCCTATCTGTCCTCACCCATTGTCTTCCTATCTGTCCTCCACCCTTTGTCTTCCTATCTGTCCTCACCCCCTGTCTTCCTATCTGTCCTCACCCATTGTCTTCCTATCTGTCCTCACCCTCTGTCTTCCTATCTGTCCTCACCCCTTGTCTTCCTATCTGTCCTCACCCCTTGTCTTCCTATCTGTCCTCACCCCTTGTCTTCCTATCTGTCCTCACCCCCTGTCTTCCTATCTGTCCTCCCCTTTCTATTCCAATCTGTCCTCTCCCTTGACTTCCTATCTGTTCTCACCTCCTGTCTGCCTATCTTTCTCACGGCAAGCAGGGGAAAGGGGGAAGGGTGGACGGGGGAGGGAGGGAGGGAGAATGAAAGAATTAAGAGAAAAAATGCATATTGAGGCTTACTTCCATGAACATTGCCCCTTTCCCTGGCCTTTTTTTGTGATCTGCTATGAATGGGACATCTGAGGCTTGCAGCCTGACTTAATGCAGTTCGCCAGGCAGCCTTCACCTGTGCTACAAGTCAATTGGTCTGTTGTTTGGTTTTTCCTGGACCTCTGCCCAGCCCTCTGTATAAAGCCATTTGGGTTAGCGTATACTAGGCTATAGCCTCTCACAATGGAGGGAAAAGAGCAAACGTTAACAGCGACAAGAACGTCAATTAGCTACAACAGCACGCCCATACCACCTATTCATCTGTAGCCAGCTAAATGTTTTCAATTACACTCTGTGAGCGTCCATGCGAACACTGGAGATACCTATTGCCTCTGTTATCCTAATAGTGTCTGAATGAGTTGATACTTATTGAAGGGTGAAGGATTCCAAATGATTATAGCACAGTGGCACGTTCCCGCAATCATGTAACAGTCAGTTTTCAGATGATATTGAATGGCTTCGAGATCAACATTCACTGTCTTGCAAAATGAGACAATACAGCATTGATAAACATTTTGTCTTACCGTATATCAAGTGCTAGCATCACCATGAAGCTTCCGGGGTTTTACAGTACTGTATTTTTCACTACAGTACTTTCTCTGTAGCTTTACCGGAGTATCTTTACTGTAAACGCGTAAAGAAATTAATTCATCCTCGTCATCTCTGCTGTGACAATGTCCTCACCTGTCCCTACTGGAGGCAGAGAGCGAGTCACAGACACACCACACACACACACACACACACACACACACACACACACACACACACACACACACACACACACACACACACACACACACACACACACACACACACACACACACACACACACACACACACACACACACACACACACACAGACACAAGGAGAAATTCAAGAGTGGCGCAGCGGTCTAAGGCACTGCATCTCAGTGCAAGAGGCATCACTACAGACCCTGGTTTGATTCCAGGCTGTATCACAACCGTGATTGGGAGTCACATAGGACGGCGCACAATTGTTCCAGCGTCATCCGGGTTTGGCCGGGGTAGGCCGTCACTGTAAATAAGAATTTGTTCCTAACTGACTTGCCTATAAAGGCTAAATAATAAATGTATGTCTTGCCAAGCTACATTTAGCTAACGTGTGTACGAACGAGAAAATACAATTTAATTTCCTGCACATGCTTGTGAACTGTTGCACTATTCAAGAGTGTAATATGGTTTGGTTGGATTATTCAAATTTGTTTTAGAGGAAAAGTTGCTTGCATTGTTGAATACCTTGCAAGCATACTGGCTAGTGGCTAATGGCTAGTGGCTAATGGCTAGTGGCTAGTGGCTAATGGCTAGTGGCTAGTGGCTAGTGGCTAATGGCTAGTGGCTAGTGGCTAATGGCTAGTGGCTAGTGACTAATGGCTAGTAGCTAGTGGCTAGTGGCTAGTGGCTAGTGGCTAATGGCTAGTGGCTAATGGCTAGTGGCTAGTGGCTAGTGGTTACTGTGATACTGATATTAACGGCACATTTGGAGCTACAGAGCAATACTATCACATAGCCTGCCACATTGAAAGGTAAGGCAATACTATCACATAGCCTGCCACATTGAAAGGTAAGGCAATACTATCACATAGCCTGCCACATTGAAAGGTAAGGTAATACTATCACATAGCCTGCCACATTGAAAGGTAAGGCAATACTATCACATAGCCTGCCACATTGAAAGGTAAGGTAATACTATCACATAGCCTGCCACATTGAAAGGTAAGGTAATACTATCACATAGCCTGCCACATTGAAAGGTAAGGCAATACTATCACATAGCCTGCCACATTGAAAGGTAAGGTAATACTATCACATAGCCTGCCACATTGAAAGGTAAGGCAATACTATCACATAGCCTGCCACATTGAAAGGTAAGGTAATACTATCACATAGCCTGCCACATTGAAAGGTAAGGCAAAACTATCACATAGCCTGCCACATTGAAAGGTAAGGTAATACTATCACATAGCCTGCCACATTGAAAGGTAAGGTAATACTATCACATAGCCTGCCACATTGAAAGGTAAGGTAATACTATCACAAAGCCAGCCACATTGAAAGGTAAGGTTATACTATCACATAGCCAGCCACATTGAAAGGTAAGGTAATACTATCACATAGCCTGCCACATTGAAAGGTAAGGTAATACTATCACATAGCCAGCCACATTGAAAGGTAAGGTAATACTATCACATAGCCTGCCACATTGAAAGGTAAGGCAATACTATCACATAGCCTGCCACATTGAAAGGTAAGGTAATACTATCACATAGCCAGCCACATTGAAAGGTAAGGTAATACTATCACATAGCCAGCCACATTGAAAGGTAAGGTAATACTATCACATAGCCTGCCACATTGAAAGGTAAGGCAATACTATCACATAGCCTGCCACATTGAAAGGTAAGGCAATACTATCACATAGCCTGCCACATTGAAAGGTAAGGCAATACTATCACATAGCCTGCCACATTGAAAGGTAAGGTAATACTATCACATAGCCTGCCACATTGAAAGGTAAGGCAATACTATCACAAAGCCAGCCACATTGAAAGGTAAGGTAATACTATCACATAGCCTGCCACATTGAAAGGTAAGGTAATACTATCACATAGCCTGCCACATTGAAAGGTAAGGCAATACTATCACATAGCCTGCCACATTGAAAGGTAAGGTAATACTATCACATATCCTGCCACATTGAAAAGTAAGGCAAGGATGTATTGTAAATTGAAAAGTTGATGTACATATTATGTCAATTGAAATCTCGTCGTGGTGCCTCTCCTTAAATGTTTGTTGATGAGAAAAGCCTCTTAGTTGTTTTCTACACCGTAGTATTAGCTACTTTATTGAGGAAAAATGTGGTGACTTTGACTGCGATATGTGGTTATCTCACATAGCTTTCTTAAGATGAATGCACTAACTAGAAGTCGATTTGGATAAGAGCGTCTGCTAAATGATTCAAATGTAAACGTTAAAAAAAATATAATAATTGTGTTTTGTTCAGAGAACAGAGCAGGGTTTCCCCGTCGAGTCTGGTTAGGTCTGGTTGGGTTTGGTTGGGTTTGGTTGGGGCGGAGTCCAAGCAGCAGCGTGAGGGGAGAGGAGGGAAGCATTTAACTCCCTTCCCTCTCTGTCTGCCTTGTCATTCTCTTCAGACAGCCGGGGAGAGAAGTGAGTAAAAGGAGTACTGACTCTCACAGAGGATGACGAGAGAAAGAGATAGCTATCAACAAGCAGAGAACTCTGGAAGACTTCTGAAACCGACACTGAAACTGATGCTCTCTTACTGACTGATTCTACCATTTTTTTTTTCCACCAGCCAAAGGAGGTATTCAACACCTGACCAGAGGTAGCAGAGGTCAGGGCAATGCATAGGAATGGAGGGTTAACGTTTGACTGAAGATGAACAAGCAGAACTGAGCAACATACTGAAGACTGAGCTTTGTTAGTGCACATTTTTTCTGGTAATCGAAGAGAACCACATTTCGGTGTCAACCATGAA
Organism: Salvelinus fontinalis; assembly: GCF_029448725.1. Taxonomy (NCBI): domain Eukaryota; kingdom Metazoa; phylum Chordata; class Actinopteri; order Salmoniformes; family Salmonidae; genus Salvelinus; species Salvelinus fontinalis. The sequence continues at coordinate 8,306,617 of NC_074687.1, forward strand.
CGTTCTACCTAACCCTATGGTCAGGGCCCACCAGGACCAGCCTCTTCCTCTCTGTTCCCGAGACTCCCACCTCCAGGATTTCTCCTCCTGGTGTCCCCCAGGGCTAGGTGCCGATCATGTGAACAGGCTAGGGGCCATGGGGGTCCTGATTGGACATGACAGACCAGGAAAACCCCCAATGGAGCTTAGGAGGAAGATCAACAGCCGGGAGAGGAAGAGGATGCAGGACCTGAACGTCGCCATGGACGCTCTGAGGGAGGTGATGGTGCCTTACGCCTCCTCCTCTCCTTCCTCCTCGTCCTCCTCCCAGGGGCCACACTGCAACCAGCAGCAGCTAGGACCCCAACCCGGACGCAGGCTCTCCAAGATCTCTACATTGGTCCTCGCCCGTAACTACAT